>NC_133654.1:188044101-188323466 GCF_009905375.1 Apium graveolens | reverse complement strand
GGTGAAGGTGAGGGTGTGACAGTGGGGAGCCAAGGTGAGACCTTGATGCAACAAAAAAGAGATCATAAGAGAAATGCAGGTACATGAGTGATAAGGATGGAAACCATTGCAAGTGAGTCAATGAGTGTTAGTGATGCACAAAGGAAAAGGCTATTTCAGCAAGAATATCAAGCTGTTATAGATTCTATTTCCCTAGATGCTGAGATATTTATTCACCATGTAACAGCTTACCAAACTCTAGCTGTACAGGGCAATGAGGAGGCTGAAAGATTGCTGAACTTGGTGCATACTACACAATCTTTACAAAGAGTAAATGATGCAATCACTGTTATGCCTTCCAACATTGGCAGTGATTTTGAACTGGATGAAACTTCTTTTGGTGATGCTGGTGGGGATGATGAGGAAGATAACATGGACATAGGTGGAGATGCAGATGTTCCTGCCTGGATGCTTACAAAAGAATGCTCCTACTCACATCTCCAATACACACTATTCAAGCTAATTCATCACACCCAAGCAGCCATTCAGGCATCTTCCAATGCTAGCACAAAGAAGCTTCTCACAGTACATCTTGAAGCACTCCAGCTGCATAAATTTCAAGCCCTCCAACACAGTCAGAGTGTGGATGCCATCAAGCAAGAAATTTTTGAAGTCAAGCAAGATGTTATAGAAAGGATGTATGCTAGACTCCCTGCAACCACCATGAATGAAATTGTTCAAAAGCTAAGGAAGGAGGCTGATCTCAACAGAAAAGTTGAGGCCATGGACTCAAGAATATCTGCTGTAGAGAAGTCAATGGCCAAGATACTTAACAATCAAGAAACTCAGACTACACTACTCTAAAAGTTGGTGGCTGCTCAACTCCCTCCCACACAACTTGATGATAACAAAAAGGGAAAGAAAGGCTCAAGTGAGGGGGAGAAACAACTTAATATTCAAGTTAGCAAAGTAATTGTGCCTACAATTACTTTCACCAAGCCACCAACTAAGGACAACATTGATCTGATTAATGAAGCAGCAGCCATATTAAGAGCAGCTGAAAAGAAATAGTTGAGCCCAATCAACTGGGAGAAAATTGATGAGGACATTCAAAAGAGGTTTGGGCTAGCAAAGAAGCCAGAAAAATCAGCCATTCATCACTCTCAAGTCAGGCAAATCTCAGTGAATGATATGAGCATGAATAATCTGGAAAGAGGATAGCCATCCTGCATCAAATCTCCAAAGGATGAGCTAATTCTGAAACCAAAGGTAAACTATCCTAAATCTTCTCTAAAGAATCCTTTGGACACAGTGTATGAGACATCAAAGCCTAATGTGAAGAAACTGTTGTCAAGATCTATTGCATTCTATAAGGATCCAGCTGATTCAATATTGAAAAGAAGAATTGCTAAGGTTTTCAGGAATGGTAAGGAAATTTGTGTGGTGGCTGGACACCCTCAATTTGCTGAAGCAAAAAGAGAAGAAAAGGCAAGATTGAAGCAAGAAAAGAAGCAAGCTACTCTAGATGCTAAAAAGGTCAAACAAAAGAAGGAGCAAGCTGCTATCTTCGCCAAGCTGCAAGCTATAAAACCTACACAACAAATTCCTGAACAATCATCTAAAGCCACTGAATCTAAGGAACTGAAAATGCAAGAAGAATCACAGCAGAGAAAGAGTTTCAGATACAAACTTCATGCAAAGAGAAAAGTGGATTTTGATAAAAAGGAATTGGAAGATCAGTTTCCCAAAAAGTCTACATCTACAACAACTCAAACATCCATGCCCTCTGTGGCACATGAAGAATTCAAGATAGATCCATCCAAGAATTTTCATGGTGAACCTATCATTCCAAAGGATGAGCCAATAGACTGGGATAGTCTACCAATACCTGAACTCAATCTACCTCACTTTATGAAGCAAAAGAAGACAAAGACCAGAACAGTCAAGAAAGTGAAGCCCTCATCTCTCAGATCCAAGTCCCTAACCAAAGCTCAAACCAAAGTCAACAAGGGAGACATTATGTACATCTGTGACATCAAGGAATTCTCAGATTTAAACCTCTATCTAGATGATCTGGAAGAAGTTAGAGGGATTGATGCTTACAAGAATCTACATGAAAGGTTAGTATTCAAGTACAAAGGAGGAAAAGAGATACAATGGTCACTTCACAGGATCCTTCAAGAGAGCCAATCTGTGCTGATAAAGGTTAATTCATCCTTCAAGAAGAACTTTGGATTCAATGTGATAGCTAGAAGACTTGTTCTAAAGAAGATTGAAGAACTGAGGAGTATTAGAGCCAAAAATGCACTCCCAAAGACTCTAACTATTCCTTGCACAGGGAGTAGAGTGCATCTAAGGCCCTGCTGGCTGATGGAATTCATGGATGATAAAGGAGTTAGAAGATTCTTCAGATTAGAAGACCAGGTGAGCATCTCTAGTAATGAGACTCTTTTAGAAATGTAAGGAAAGCTAAATCTCTCAGAATCTGATGAACTGGAATTCCACAGATAGCTCCAAAATCAGATAGAAGAAAATAACAAAAAGCTTGGAAAGAGATCCATATCTTCAAGGAAATAGATTAATCTGCTCAGGCTAGAGGAGCACCTTAAAAATGACTGTGAGCAAATCTTTGTACATTTTGTTAATTGCAGCACTTTACATTTTTATCTACTTTCATTTAAACTTGTATTTTTAGGGTGTTTTGTTATCATCAAGTTTCTCTTAATTTATGGCTACAATTCTAGTAGACATAAATTGGGGGAGATTGTTGTGAATATGTTGTGAACTTGATGATTTCATTAACAAAATCCCTTAGTAGATTTAACTTAGTGAAATATGTAGCACTCGATGGATAAGCAAATATAGTCCCGACGGATGCCTCAATATAGTCCCGACGGATGATGATTTGACATCCATTGAGTGAGTAGCTTATGTAACAATAAGTCATGTAGCACATCTCTGTAAACACGTTTGTTTAGATTCTGTAGTAGCATATAAGTCATGTTGACTTTAATTATATATGCAGAATAGGTTGATTAATTGTACATAGATGATGTATTGTAATTCTGCATAAATGAAATGAAGTCAAGTGCAAAATAGCTACCCGACGGATGATCAACAAAGCTACTCGACGGATGATCAACAAGGAAACCCGACAGATGATCATGTACCCGACGGATAATCAATTCAAACATCTGTTGACAATGACAACACAGTCACATGTGCTGAGTGTAAGCAAAAGGAATGTGGCAGCCTATTCAACAGGGTTTTTGAGAACAAAGAAGCATTGCCATTTCCATGCTATTATGAAGATATTTAAAGATGCTGGAAAAGAGTAATGAAGTAGCATAGTATTAGACTTGATAGGTTTTGTTTTATTATCCTGTCTTATTACTGTGTAAACTTGGTGATATATAAACCAAGAGTAGCAATTAGAAAAGTAAGCAGACTAAGCAAATATTTTCTCAGAGAAACAATTGTAAGCTGAATCCTTTAGCATTTCTCTGTAAGTTTAGTTGTTCTTATTTGTAAGCAGCTGTGAGCTATCCAAGCTTCACAGAGTTCTCTTGATTTATATATATATCTCAGGTGGATACATTAAAATCCACCAGAAAGTTTTAAAGACTTGTGTTTTTATTACTTTGTGTTTTGATTCATATTTAACTTGTCATTCCGCACTTTGCAAATTAAAACACTGACATATATATTTTAAGTTAGAACATTTTATAATTGAGAAAAAGTTTCAAGAATTCCATTCAACCCCCCTTCTGTAATTCTTGTTGCATTGTTTGGGACTAACAATGTTAACCAATATGTGCTTGATAAATCTGCAACGGTTAATGGTTTTTAAATCCCAACTCTAATGACCAAGGTTGAATCTCAATTGTAATATCCGGGATATATCGCGTAATTATTTTTATCAATAAACAAATATTCTGTGTTTATTATATGAACTTTGGTAAATTATCTGTTAAGTGGTATCTGTGTTTGGATGTTTAAATATGATAAAATTTGAGAATTTTAATTTTCATATGTCCAAAATAAAGTATAGATAATTGAGATATTTTTCTATTAATTTTTATGTTGTTATATGATTTTATAAAGGATTTATGGATTTAATAAATTATTTTTCTGAGTAATTATAAACTATTTTGTATAATCGGGAACCAACCGACTTCAATCGTTTATACGTTTTCATAACCTGGAAGTCTCGAGAAAACTCCTTCCTAACCCAATTGGAATATTCCAAGCATTTTCCATGTTTTGATTTTTTCGATCCGGAGTACGGTTTTACTCGTGCAGGTCCCGACGTGAAATTTTCGATACAATATTCATTTCGGTAAACCGATAAAACCCGTATTTTCGAGAAACAAGATTTTTTAATTAAACTACTATATTATATTCTCGTAATTCGTGTAACCAAAGCGCTGAGAACAAGACCGTATTTACAAAAAGCTTAGTTTTGATAATTATCCCAAAACCGGTACCAAATTGGATATGTTTTATCAATTAAGTAATCTATTTTATATCCGATATGATCCCATGTGGTACCAATGTTCCGTAAATGTAAATAGTCCTTACCGTATTTTATTTTGTACAAATAATCATTTGCAAATAGTAAAATATATAAATTTTCAGAGAAAAACCCAAAAATTCATAGTGTTCTTGAGAATCAAACTGAGATTTGAAGGTGTTATCGATATCCGATTTTGGAGTTCAAGTAACCAAAACAAAGGTATTGAAGAGTACTATCAGATTCTACTACCATACAACTGCAAAATCAATAAGTATTTTTCTATAATTTTATTTTATTTCGAATTATTTTGGGATTAATTATGAATTTTTGATTTTGATGTTGTTTGTATGATTTGATGATTTTATGTTGTAGATAATTTAATTCTGATTGTTTTGGTATGTCATATGATGAATTTGGAGTTCAATACCATATCCAAAAGTGGGTTAATTCTCGAATTAAGAAATTAGGGTTTATAACTCGTATGAATATTTTCAATTGAAATTAGGGGTTTTTGATCTAGGGGTTATTAGTATAATTGCTTGATACCAACGTGTAGAGCTTGAAAAGAGGAATCGATTGGTGGTGGTCTCAAGAACAGACGATACCATAATCGAGCTGGTCGGAGAAAAGAAGAACTCGCCGTCCGACGAGTTTTCTTCGAGTTATTCCGGCCAACTCAAGGGTTATTAGCTTGATTTGATCGCATGGTTATGTTCTTCGTGAAAAGTAGAATACATATGGAGCTTGTGGTGGCTGGAGGATTCCGGAATCGAGTTCTCCGGTGGACCCCGTAGTTCTTCCGGCGAAGGGTGTAAAATTTGCAGATAGGTCCCTGTACTTTTGAAAACTATGAAGTTTAGTCCCCGTAGTTTGTAAAACTTGCAAAAACGGGACTCCTGTTTTAATTTTTTTTTAAAAAATCATATTTTCTATTTATTTTAATTTCAGAAATTCATTTTTAATTATTAAAAATTCCAAAAATCATTATTTTAATTCAGAAAATTATTTTTAATTCAAAAATAAATCTGAATTATTTAGTTAAATAATTTTAGTTAATAATTAACTATTTAGTTGATCAATTAATTTAAACATTAATTGATTTAATTGATTATTAATTATTTTTAATCTATTATTTAATTAGATTTAACTATTTCTTATGATTTAAAAATTCCGAAAAATAGTTTCGAGCTTTAAAATATTATTTTAAATTGTTTTTAAGGTTCGATAATTATTATAAAATGATTTTAAAGTTAGATCCGGGTATTCAAACCCTGTTAGTTGCTTATAAATGATTCATCGACCTGTTTTAGTTTCGAAAAATGTTTAAAACTCGTATTAAATACCTGGAAAATCATTTTAACCTCAAATATTCTTTGAAAAATTATTTTTATCGAATATCTTACATGTTATGTGCTATATGTGATCCGATTGATATACGATGTGGTTATGTGTGTATTATTTAACTATTTTTATTGTAACTTTCAATCCGTAAGTCGGATTTAAGTGAAACGAAGAGTAGATAAAAGCTAGTAATGAATAGAATAAAGTAAGAATAAGTATTGATAGATACTTGTGATGTATAGCAGAGGAAGCGAGGTGTAGAAAGGGGAAGCAGATAGTCGGTGATTAGGAGTCGGCGAACGAGAGCAAGTAAAGCATTAGCAGATTGAGATAAGGCAAGTGATTCCTAAATTATATTGATATATGTTTGGAATAGCTCTGTTTTATATTGCAAGTGCTTTGAAGTATTTAACCCTAAATCCTGAAACCTGCTATTGATTTTTAGCAGTAAGCCTTATTCTTTGTAAACCATAAATTGTTGAATACTAGATATAAACCACAGATATACAATACCACTTCACAAATACATACAAGCTATACACTGATCACTAAACAAGAATTGTTTAACATACTAACCTTCATACCTTATACATCGGAAGATTAATCCTTATAACCACGAGACCTTGATTCTTCTGTTATCTGATTCTGTTACCGGCTGATAGCTAATCTTTGTACTTACATTGTTATAACCTGTTAGTGATTGTAAATCACCTTATGCTTGAAGGCAAATGTTGTTTATGATTCTGTTTACTGATTTACATTATTTATTCTATTATTGTTATAGAATTGGATTATTTTATAAATGTGGACCTGATTCGTGTTCAGACCAGATTCGTGTTCAGACCAGATTCGTGGTCGTATTAGGCCAATTTGTGCCTTGGATCCAGTATATAGAGCAGAGCTGTGTGCCTTGCTCGGGGTTAGTGCGTGACTGATCAACAACCTAACCTTGGTTTTTAAAATAAAATTTGAATATCTAATTCTAATAATTTCTTAACAAGAAACTTGATATCCTAAATCATTTTATTTGATCATTATTTAATATCAATATTGTCACTGTGACTTGCTGAGCTAGTTAGCTCACTCTTGCGAATCTGTTTATGTTCTTTTCCAGTTAAGAACGACCCCGTCGGTAAAGACGATCCCCAATCAAGTGTGCGAGCTAGGATTCCAGGTTGAAACAGAATAAGCTAGCTGAAGACTTTTATTATAGCTTAAGTTTGATAGTTTGTAAGACTGTTCTATTTTAAGATGTAAGTTAAACAAGATGGGTTTTTTGGAACGTTTATAATATAAGTAAGGTTGTGGCTTGTGTGCATACTTTAACCTGTTGCGATCCTGGAATATGGTAAGTAGGGTCATTGCATATATTTTATTATCATAAACAGGTTTATATATTGTGCGTGTGTGTAGTGAACCCCAAACTTCTGACCCGGGTTTGGAGGGTGTCACAGGTTAGGTATCAGAGCTATAGGTTATAAGTCACTGACACAACCCTAGATCATCGGGAATGGGTATAGGGTTAGGATTAGAAGTAAGAAATAGAAAGATAGAACGTCGAGAGGTTGAGTGCGACTGGATAGTAGGTGTTAGTATGATTCACGTTGTGATTTGAGATTCTTATTTTGTGATGTGATTTTCAGATAATAGCGATGGCATATTCTATCATTCTAGTACCATCTGATCATTCTGAGCCATCAGTTGGAGGACCGGCATCTGACCCACGCCCTGCTCTTCTACCGATGTTAGCTATATTACCTCCTACTGTGTTGGCTGTACCACTGCGAGCTATTTCACCCTCTGGTATGAGGCCACCTATCCGAGGACCCCCACCTGCTGGTTCTGAATCTATTGGGAATTCAGTTGCGGGTTCATCTTTCCAGTTTACTCGACACCCTGTTCCATACCATCAGTTTGAGTCTTTCCTTATGGAGCAGCAACATCTACGAGGACAGATCCAGGAGCTACTTCATATCATGCGTACCAGAGATATCGGGAGAGGAGAGAGAGTACTTAGAGAGAGGATCCGGTTGTTTCGGAGAGCAACTGTTGTTAGGATAGTGGATTCTACCCATGAGGATATCACCCCTGAGTTTCTTGTGGAGTGGGCTAAGTGGGTTTTGGATGAGCTTGAGGAGATCGGAGGTCCATATTTGCCATGAGCTAGATGACAGAGAGGCCATGATAGCTGTTATATGTACATTCGTGTGTAGTGTGTATTAGCAGACTTTTGGCTTGTATATATAAACTAGACTTGCTGATTAGTGTGTAGGCTTATTGTACCCATTTTGCTTTTGTTGAAGCGTTTTCATGCTTGTACTACCAAACTTTGATATATATATATATATATATATCAATACCTTTTTTTTTCTAGCATTGTCATTTACATTACTGCACCTATTTTATTTTACTTCATTTGCTGCACCATATATAAACTCTTGTGATAACATGTACCCTATCCTCTTTAACTGTTTAAATTCTGTAAAGAAGCATGCAATTTACTTAGTTTAACCACTAATTTTTTTTCAAAAAGAGATATTTCAGTTTTACATAAACTTTTCATAAAAAAGGATTTGATTTAAAGACTAAATAAGTTGTTTGATTCTTTACAGAAAATGCCTCCTAGAAGAAATACCCGTTCTACCAACCAGAATGAAGAAACCAAAAACAACAACAACCAAGACAATAATAACCAGAATGAAAATCCAGGTCCCATAGACCTAACAGTAGCCCAGATTCTCCACATCTTGGCTAAACAAATAATCAACCTAACTCAACAGCAACAGAGACAGACCAATCCCCAAGTAACTTTTAAGACTTTTCAGGCAGTGAATCCACCGGAATTCAAAGGTTTTTTAGATCTGATTGAAGCGAGAGTTTGGTTAAAAGAGAGAGAGAAGTCATTAGCTTTAGTCAAGGTGAGAGAGGAACATAAAGTTGAATTTGCAAGTTACTATTTGAAGAATGAAGCCACCTACTGGTGGGAAACTGTTAAGATATTGGAAGGAACAAATTTTATTATTGGGGAAAAATTCAAGGAGTTGTTTCTAGAGAAGTATTTTCCTCAGTTTGTTCAGGATTAAATGGGATTGAAGTTTCTGGAGTTAAAGCAGGGAAATATGTCAGTAGCGGACTATGAAAGTAAGTTTGAGGAATTGTCCAGGTTTGTACCATCATATGTGGATACTGATAGGCAGAAAGCTAAGAGATTTCAGCAAGGTCTTAAGCCATGGATCTGAGGGAAGGTAGCCATATTTGAATTGGACACGTATGCAGGAGTTGTACAAAAGGCTATGATTGCGGAGACGGAGAGTGAAATGTCACATAGGGAGAAGGAAAGTAAGAAGAGGAAGTTTGAAGGAAATGAAGGACAATCACAAGCAGGGAAGTTTCCAAATTTTAATTAGAAGAAAGGTAAGTTTCATCCAGGGAGAAATTTCAATTTTAAGAAGTAAAATGCAGGCGACGGAGGAAAAGGGAACCGTCCAGCCACCGAGAATCAGCCAAATCAGTGAGGCTAGCTTTACCAGAATGCCAGGTATGCGGAAAGAAACATGGAGGAGTTTGAAATAAGTTAAATGTGGTTTGTTATAGATGTAACTAGAAAGGGCACTATTTAAGGCAGTGCCATAATCAGCCAGCCAGTGAGCCAGCAAGGATCAGCCTATCAAGAACCCAGCAGGAAAAGTTCCAGCAATCGGATTTACATGCTTCAAGTGTGGAAAGCCAGGACACATAGCGAGAGATTGTGTAACACCCCCAGATCCGGGGTCAGGGATCCGGGTCGTCACGGTCTTTCTTCCCACAATTATCACTTAACTTAATTAATAATAAACAACCTCATGCTGTGACCCCATACTAACACACACCACCACACGTCATAGTCTCAGAGATGAAATTAAAATAAGTACAAGTCCTTGAATCCACAATTAAAAGTTATTACAACCCAAAATGATTACTTGATAAGTTTACATTTAATTGCCATTATCTGCCACAAGTTATAATTATACATAATTGATTCTCAAAAGTAGAATGTCTGATCTACAGATAGATATACCTCTGCAGCTATAGCAGCTACGATCTCAACGAGAAGGCGCGGGGTGCTTCCCACGCTCTTGCGCTGGGTCTGCTTGAGCCTGGCCATCTTTCCTAACTGTTGTTATGTGATAAAGAAATAAAGCAAGAGTGAGCATTACAGCTCGCAAGATAATACATAGTGTAATCAATAATGCAAGTATTTAATAGATAACTTACTGAAAACCTTTATCAAGTGTAAGATAATTACTTACTGGATATAAGCTTAAAGGAAGATGAAGTTACCAAATACTTCACTATACTTATATCATTTATAAGGCTACTTGAACTACCACTGTTCAAAGTATTATAGGTTTAAAAAGGTCATCCCATAGATGAGACCACAAGTTAAGACTTGAATAGATTCAATCTTTGAAATATTATTGAATGAAATAAAGTTACGAGATACTTTATTTAGTCCCGATATATATCCACATATATATCTCTTAAACATTTCCTGGAACCTCTGTTATGTAAAGTATGAACAGAGTTTGTAACATCCAATAAATTTTGCAAAGGAAAAGAATTTTGGCATAAACCCGATATCTTGCTGATCAGGCAAAGATACCAATAAGTAACCTTTTCTACTAGTAGATGGATGAATCCCCCACCGGTCATCACCCTGGCCACATAAGGACCTTGTGCTGGACCGCCACCCGGCCTCTTACGGGTTGATGGACTGCCACCCAGCCACTTACACTTTGATAGACCGTACCCCGGCCTGTCGCTTATGCCGACTCAATTAGATGGGCTTACTTCCCGAACGTTGGGTAAGTAATCAATTCATTTGTTTTCTTAAAACAGCAACCACGTTGCGAATGTAAAATGCATCACAGAGCTGGATCCCCCAGGTTTTGAGCGAGTATTTAAATCCCCTTTGAAAGGAAGATCTTAAATATAAAAATGAGTTTTGGGGTCCACTCTAACTTTAAAAATCATTTTGAAGACTCGAAAACATTTTTAAGAATGTTTGGAGTACTGCTGATTTATTAAAATAAATCAGTCCCGATATATTAGAAATATCTGAATATTATTATTTAAATAATATTCTCATAAAGATAATCCTTATTAAAATATTCGAAGTAGAAGTTTTAAAACTCATACTTGAAATGGATATTAAATAACCAAAGATATACTTATACGAAAGTACTATCTTTATTTGAATAATCAAAAATAAGTTTGATTATCGACACCTTATTCTTTAATAAAATAAAGAATATATTTCAGTAAATAATCGGAGTCATAGGTCCTTAAATGAATATTCAAATAATATTCAATAAATAAGATAAAGTGAGTCATAAGTCCTCGAATGAATATTCAAGTAATATTCATTAAATAAAATAAAAGGAGTCATAAATCCTCGAATGAATATTCAAGTAATATTCATTAAATAATATGAAGTTATCGAATAAACCTTATTCGATTAATAGTTTTTAAAAACCATATCAATATATATATATATATATATATCATATACTCGGGAACATCTACTCCCGGTTTTAGAAAAGAGTTCACCTTTAGGTCCCCTATACTCAGGGTATACGCAACTACTGCTTATCTCTAGCATAGGTATTATGCAACTATAAGCATTGAACCAACAGATATATAAATCAAGAATATGAAACAGGCATGCATATATACCATATCACATGCTACAATATATCGCAAGAATTTGCTAATAACAAATATGCATTTATCGCAAGATCATGCATATACACATATACATCACAACAACAGTTATACCAGTAGAAAACTTGCCTGAGTGCTCCCGGATAGACTTAAGCTTAGAGTGGGTCTGATAACCTATGAACAACAACATAAGTCGGAATTAGACCCCGGTCGCTTAAGAAACTAGACTTTAACCATTTAGAGTCCTAATGTTCGCTTTCGCGCTTAACAATTTACTTAAGTCGCTCGAGTACCCTCGGCTCCACCATTTTTTATAAATTAACCATTAAGGGTTTTAAGGCGATTCTTTCGCGAGTACCTTACCAACTGCCTAATCCACTTTACATAATTGTTTCATACTTCAATTAGTCATTTAAGGTCTTTAACCTATGTTTCAAAGTAAGGCGAGGGGTAATGATTCGTTCGCGAAATGTCGTTACTTAAAACGGCCGTTTCTCCTAAACCGTACATCGGAATCAAACGAACCATATATCAAAACGAAGCTCGTAACATGAACTATCTAAACATGGCAATGGTCAGAACCTAGTAGGGCGTTATCGGGTCCTAATGTTATGAACAAAAGCAGTCTAAAGTAAATCGGATATTACGACGGCTATGTTTACGCGATTTCCCAAATCTAAACCAATCCAAATCAATCACCAATCAATCCCAATTCATTCATACAACCAACATCCATCCAAAACACACTACAACAGTCCCAACACCTCAAGTTCTTCCAATTTATGTTATTCTCATCATGAACTTAAACTATACTTAATTCCTTTAACAAATCAACAAGATTCAACATTCATACCACTACCACTCCAACCCAAACTCTAAACAAACAAGCTTCAAGCTACTCTTTACCATAACTATCAAAATCATCCTAATATACAAAGTAAAGCTAGGGTTTGGAGATGTTATACCTTCCTTGAAGCTTTTAATCAATGAAAGATCCTTGGAATGCCCATGGAAGCCTTGATCTATGCTTAAGCTACCTTGAACTTTCATAAAAAATCAAGAAAACCAAAGTTATTTCTTGAAGGTTACTATTCACCATCTTCTTCCTTAATTTATTGGAAGAGATTGTGAAGGAATTAGAAGCTTAAACTTATAGGATATCCATATCTATGTACAAGGAACCTTAGATAATTACCTTGTGATTTAACAATGCTTGGAACTTGATTTTTGATTTTTCTTCCTTTGAAAAGAAGAAAAAGCCGAGAGCAATGTTGAAGGAATGAAATAATTTTGTGTTTGCTTTGATTTGTTTTGGCTAGCTTGGTTGTTTTTGTTTTGTTTTTGGGTAATTACCTTTCTAACCTTGACTTTGTGTGGTTTTAAATCAACCACATCTCCTTCCCCTTATGTCATGCTTATGTCATGCTTATGATGTCATCATCCCTTACTTGCCCTCTTCTTATTGGTTGGATGAACTCATCATCCCTAACCTCCTTGATTATCTTCCTAATTGTTTGCCTAATGACCGCTGATCTGTTATACGGTTCGCTTAACTTTCGTTTTCGTTTATCGTTTGAGGGATCATACCCGGGATCTTATTACTTGGGTTTCCTTAACCTTTCTCAATACATTATATTCCTTTTATGATCCTCTCTTATAATCCTTTAATTTAAATCCTTTTTATCCTGTTACCTTATACTCAATTCTTTCCGTATCTAATGGATTTCCGGGAAAAATCAAAGTGTTCGGAATTGGATTCTGACGATCTTTACATACACTTATATGTCATATAGAGTGCCAATAAAATCTCAGAATATCCATAAAAGAACCCCTACCTAGTGTGGCATGAAAAGTTTTCTCATTCAGCAAAAACACTATTCATAAGGGTTTCAAAAATTTTCCAAAAATTAGGGTTATTACAGTCTCCCCTCCTTAAAAGGATTCCGTCCCGGAATCAGATAGAAAATGAATAGGGATACTCTCTTAGCATTACACTTTCTAACTCTCAAGTAAATTTTCCCACATTGTGGTTCTTCCATCAAATTCTGAATAGTTTGATAACCCTTCTCCTAAGCACTTGTTCCTTTTTCAATCTATAACCCTTCCTGGTCGCTCCATATAGGTTACGTTCTGGTTGCATTTCTATGCGCTCATATGCCCCTATTTATCTGGCATCCGAATTACACTTCCTTAACATTGATACGTGAAACACGTTATGACTTGCTACATGTTCTGGGGTAAGGTTAGCTCATATGCTAACTTCCCAATACTTCTTAATATATCCAAGGGTCCGACAAATTGTGGACTTAGCTTTCCTTTCTTTCCGAATCTCATCAATCCTTTCCAAGGGTTTCCAAGGGGATACCTTTAACAACACTAGGTCCCCTACTTCCTATTCTTTGTCCTTTCGTGTCAAATCAACATACTTATCATGTCCATCTTGGGCTACTACCAGCCGTCCTCTGATTAGATCTATCATATCCTTGGTCCTTTGGACCACTGCTGGTCCGAGCATCTTGCGCTCTACAACTTCATCCTAACATAAGAGAGATCGACATTGTCTTCCCTCAAGGATCTCATAAGGCGATATCTCAATACTGACATATGATCTATTGTCGTAAGAAAACTCAATCCGTGTTAAGTGATCATTCCAATTTCTTTCAAGTCTATTGCACAGACTCTCATTATAGCTTTTAGCATTAGAGCTTTTGCTTCTCAATACCCATTCTTTTCCAGTTTGTAATTGTTACTATCTTCCGTACCTAATATCATACTGGTTACACTTTTGCTCGCTAGCGTTCTATAACCTTTAAATAAACGCGTCAACCTTAGTATCACGAATGCGTTAGAATCGGAATACCCCTGCACTGATACTACTTCATTTCTAGCAGCTTCCATATTTGAAAGCTCGATCCTTCATATAGAAGTAAAAGAATTTATTGAGAGATCACTATGATCATGAACACTTGTTTTATTGCATAGTTAGTACAGAAGGTGGCCAGCCTTTAGTACTTAACAAGCAATTAAACAATAGCTGGTATCCTACTAGGCTTCTATCACACAGATAGATAGTCATTCGGCAATACCTCCCCTTCTGGAAGGGTTGTTGTTCTCAACTTACATGAAATGAAAACGAGAGAAAAGAATGAATTGAAGAGAATTGTATATAAAAAAAATATACTGCCACCAAATATCTGGCTTGGAACCTACCTCTGAACTATAGAGGTTTGTCATAGGAGAACAAAACATATATGTATTTATATCAACATCAAGTATTATAGCATCGTATTTCACATGCCTAAATATTTTTGCTATTCCGTCCATCATTCTATGGACCCTCGCTCTTCCTCGAGCTTATACACAATCACCTTTGAAACTCCCTCGATATCGAAAATCGAATCTGGGATCTCATTCTAGACATCATCGTTACTAGAATTCTATGCTTGCACCGCAACCTTCCTCATATAGTAATACGACTCTCTTTTCATAAGAGGGAATAAATATTCAATAGGTAGATACTCTACTTAATTAGTCTATCAATGATAACTTATACACTACCACGACCCGATTAGTGGTACTTAATCTCAACATCCATTCCAATACAACTCTCATGGTTATAATCAGCTCATTACTCGCAGAATCATTGCTGCATTACTATGGTCCACTACTGACCTACTGTCGTCATTCACATTCCATGAAATCTTAATATCTAACCATACAGAGTCCATACCTGTCGTATCAAATTCTTCTAAGGAGTTAACATAATCACCATTCATGATTCATGAAGAACACTCCAGATCCTGACGTACATTCATGACATGAAGCAGATGAAATTGCAGAAGAGTTTCAATCAAAGCAACGATAGCAGGTTAATACCATTCTTAATCATATGCCTTCAATAGAAGACTTAACTCAAAGGTTCGTCTAGCCCTTTTTGAAACATGGTCCTGGCTTATCTCAAGATAGTATCTTCTAAGATAGATAACCCGCTCATGGCGATTACACGAATTAAACCTTTACCAACTACTGTTACGGTTGGGTATTGCACAGTCATCAGAATGAATGTCAATCTTCCAAACCATAATACAACCTTCTTAGCTTTAACCATTATCACTGTATTCCTTTGGCACAAGCGCCTATAATTATCCTCTTACCTTTAAAGTGCCGGCCACCTCTTTGGCCTTTCCTGATAGTAAAATTTCCTTACAGTCAATGTCATTTTAACCACCTCCAAATAAATTTTCTACCTCATTTCAATCACAGCTTATGTGAAGATGTTTTCCTTAAAATCTGATGAGTAAAAAAAAAATATCACCATTTTTCCATAAGTTATTGCCTCAGTCTTTAGAGGTTAATCACTGTCATGACTGACTCTCAATCATACTTAGAACATCTTTTTATCTTAAGTCCTAATTGCCCTGAACAATTTCGACCATTACTGGTTCGATCCATACTTTCTCGTGGTTTAACACGTGCCCTACTTGGCATCATTATAATTACGTCACATTTCCTTTATCAACATTTCTATTCTTAAGAATTTTGAATATTACCTTTCTCCTTGTAAAACCTCTAAGGTTATCCTGGAATCGTTCATCCTGTATTCCCTAGATACAGGGCATATCAAGATACCATTTATTTATACCAGAATCATTGTCTATATACTTCTGAAAAAAATTTCTCCACTGATTCTTAAAGGTTGTTATTACCTTAATCCTTTCCAATTCATACTGTCAAAACTCATGCTATCCCTATTAAGGGTGAAATGCCAACCTTTATGCATTCCCCTAGGATTCGTTTTAAGTTACCGATGTTCTATCCTTAATTCCACCTTTAAAAAGGTACATGCATCCTTCCATGGATAAATCAAGTCATATATCCCTGATAAGGGTGTCTTATTCAATCATTCCCACCTCGATAGTATATGCCTAATTTCACAATAACATCTGTATTCAAAATGAGGTCAATCAATATGGCCTCCAAAAGATAACAACGGTTATCCGCTTTTCTTGCCTAATTTGGTAACGATAACAAGGATGTTCTGGAAGATATTGGTCGTGTTCAACGTGAACCTCTTCTTAATAATTCCTTATTTACTTTTGTTATTTATCTCAACAGTCATCTCAATGTTGGGATATCTTTCATACCTGGCGTCTCCCTTTATGGGTATCAAGCCACCGGTCTTACACTTCATATTCTTGAAGGTCACTTCCTTCATCCAATTTTCCTAGATTTCTTACTTCCTTATCTCCTCAGTCTATCCGCGTCTCATTATTTATCCTTCGAATTATCTCAAGGTTTCCTCAAATCCTCCCAACTTACAAGGGATAAAATATATGTATCTCTTATGCCTTCAACCATCAATTTTAACTCATGGTGAATCACCCTCATCCTGACGAATGCATACTTTTTTATTTCTATTGCTACGAGTCTTTAGGGTATCCTCATACCCAACTCCCTTATCATACCTCAAACTCTATTGCCTTTATATTCCTTTCCACTTCAGTTTCTTTTTATTTTCCTTTCTCTTATCGTTATTTCATGAACCAACACAACATAAGCATTGATTTTAAACATCCCGTCATTCTGGATTCGTGTCCTCAGAACGAATCTTGATAACTTTTACAACTTAGATTCATAATTCATCATACTCGTCTGCCTTTGTTCTGGCTCTAAAGCTTTTACACTATCTCCATAACCTTGGGAAGTACTTTCCTGAAAACAATTGACTGAACTTAAATCAGTTTATTATAATCTCTTGCTCCGTGCCTTCCTTGGCCTTTCACCAGCGGGTGGCCTCTCTCTTAGGAAGGTAAGTGGAAAAATAGTCTTTTGCACTTCGTCAATCATTTAGAATCTCAATTGATTCCTCTATTTCCTTTAGCCAGGCTCTTGCCTTGACTGGGTCAACTTGTTCATTGGAACTCTGAGAGCTTAGCGACTTAAAGGTTCGGAAAGATTTTCTCACCGCATTATTTCCTCACGGTGGTGGTTGGGGATAATAGTCTAAGTCCTGTCTAGAAAGGTCCATGAATTGCCGTATAGGAGTACCGTTTCAGGTCTCCTTTCCTTACTCGACTTTCTGTTTCCTTAGTTTGAAATGTTTCATCCTTCTCCCATACTTGGGGTTATCTTATACGTTAAAATCCTCATTTTCCACTCCATTATGTTATGGGCTCCTTCTATCTTGATGGCGACCTCCCTGACTATCACATTCAGGGTTTGCTCTAAATCTTATTCCTCAAACTATGACTTTCATCTAAGATCTCATCTTTAAGCTCTTGAACATTTGGAACCCAAATTCTATAAATACCTCATTATTCCCTTATCATCTTTCTCGGTATTAATCTCATATCTATTTGTTGGCTCTCTGCCTTCATTCATCACTTTTTCTGGCACAATATGTTCTTTTCCAATAATTCAGTCTGTATTGCAATCTCACACAGCTTTTCGGTACCGGCTCCGGTTACCTTCACTTCTATTTCCATTTTCTCAAAATCTCTTATAAACTCTCTCAAAGACATTATCATCTTGAGTCTCTCCTTTTTACTAAGGGCATCAGCCACCACATTGGCTTTCCCAGAATGATAAAGAATCTCCCAATCATAATTCTTGATTAGCTCTAACCGCCTTCTCTGGCGTATGTTGAGCTCTTTATGTGTGAAAATGCACTAGATCACTTATGGCTTGTGTAAATCTCGCACTTCTCTCCATACAAGTAGTGCCTCCAATATTTAGGGCAAAACTATTGCCACGAGCCCAAGCTCATTGGTGGGGATATCGAATTTTATATTCCCTTAATTATCTTGACGCGTATGCGAGTACCTTGTTGTGTTGTATAAGAAGCACCCTAATTCCTTATGCGAAGCGTCACTACACATCACAAAATCTCCTTTTCCATCCGGCAATGCCATCATAGGGGCCATCACCAATCTTTGCTTCAGTTCTTGAAAGTTGTTCTCGTATTTCTCTGTCCATTCAACTTCTCAGTCTTACGAGTAAGCCGCGTTAAAGGGGCTACTATATTTAGGAACTTGAACGAACCTCTGGTAGTAACCGGCCAATCCTACCTCTGGTAGTCGCCCTAACCATAGTCATCAATTCCTCAGTGGTCCTTTATTCATTCTTGTCAGGATCCTCCACGGGATTCTTCTCAGCAACAATCCCTTCTAGGACAACATCCTCAACCGCTACATCCTCAATATGAACATCATCCGGTCCCGCGTTAGAACGCTCTATCGGATCCATAATCTGATCTCCAATAAGTAATAAAACATCATCGCGTTGTTGCTCCTCAACCTCAGGGTTCGGAGTCCCGCTACCATATACGATAACGAACTACGCTTCTATCACGATATTTATAAGGGTTCCCATAAGGATTTTAACTGTCAGTACTACGTTAGGTAGTTCGACTATGAACTTGGCAAGAGTTCTTATTATCTTAGTGAAGTTACTATCTTAACGTCACATCATCTCTGAGGTTTATAACGCTTAGCTCTGATACCATTTCTGTAACACCCCCAGATCCGGGGTCAGGGATCCGGGTCGTCATGGTCTTTCTTCCCACAATTATCACTTAACTTAATTAATAATAAACAACCTCATGCTGTGACCCCACACTAACACAAACCACCACACGTCATAGTCTCAGATATGAAATTGAAATAAGTACAAGTCCTTGAATCCATAATTAAAAGTTATTACAACCCAAAATGATTACTTGATAAGTTTACAGTTAATTGCCATTATCTGCCACAAGTTATAATTATATATAATTGATTCTCAAAAGTAGAATGTCTGATCTACAGATAGATCTACCTCTGCAGCTATAGTAGCTACGATCTCAACGGGAAGGCGCGGGGCGCTTCCCACGCTCTTACGCTGGGTCTGCTTGAGCCTGGCCATCTTTCCTAACTGTTGTTGTGTGATGAAGAAATAAAGCAAGAGTGAGCATTACAGCTCGCAAGATAATACATAGTGTAATCAATAATGCAAGTATCTAATAGATCACTTACTGAAAACCTTTATCAAGTGTAAGATAATTACTTACTGGATATAAGCTTAAAGGAAGATGAAGTTACCAAATACTTCACTATACTTATATCATTTATAAGGCTACTTGAACTACCACTGTTCAAAGTATTATAGGTTTAAAAAGGTCATCCCATAGATGAGACCACAAGTTAAGACTTGAATAGATTCAATCTTTGAAATATTATTGAATGAAATAAAGTTACGAGATACTTTATTTAGTCCCGATATATATCCACATATATATCTCTTAAACATTTCCTGGAACCTCTGTTATGTAAAGTATGAACAGAGTTTGTAACATCCAATGAATTTTGGAAAGGAAAAGAATTTTGGCATAAACCCGATATCTTGCTGATCAGGCAAAGATACCAATAAGTAACCTTTTCTACTAGTAGATGGATGAATCCCCCACCGGTCATCACCCTGGCCACATAAGGACCTTGTGCTGGACCGCCACCCGGCCTCTTACGCATTGATGGACTGCCACCCAGCCACTTACACTTTGATAGACCGTACCCCGGCCTGTCGCTTATGCCGACTCAATTAGATGGGCTTACTTCCCGAACGTTGGGTAAGTAATCAATTCATTTGTTTTCTTAAAACAGCAACCACGTTGCGAATGTAAAATGCACCACAGAGCTGGATCCCCCAGGTTTTGAGCGAGTATTTAAATCCCCTTTGAAAGGAAGATCTTAAATATAAAAATGACTTTTGGGGTCCACTCTAACTTTAAAAATCATTTTGAAGACTCGAAAACATTTTTAAGAATGTTTGGAGTACTGCTGATTTATTAAAATAAATCAGTCCCGATATATTAGAAATATCTGAATATTATTATTTAAATAATATTCTCATAAAGATAATCCTTATTAAAATATTCGAAGTAGAAGTTTTAAAACTCATACTTGAAATGGATATTAAATAACCAAAGATATACTTATACGAAAGTACTATCTTTATTTGAATAATCAAAAATAAGTTTGATTATCGACACCTTATTCTTTAATAAAATAAAGAATATATTTCAGTAAATAATCGGAGTCATAGGTCCTTAAATGAATATTCAAATAATATTCAATAAATAAGATAAATTGAGTCATAAGTCCTCGAATGAATATTCAAGTAATATTCATTAAATAAAATAAGTGGAGTCATAAATCCTCGAATGAATATTCAAGTAATATTCATTAAATAATATGAAGTTATCGAATAAACCTTATTCGATTAATAGTTTTTAAAAACCATATCAATATATATATATAAATATATATATTGATATATATATATTTGAGAAAGGAAAAGTTGTATGCTAAATTTTCAAAGTGTGAGTTTTGGTTACAGGAAGTTTGGTTCTTAGGACATATAGTCAATAATGAAGGGATCAAAGTGGACCCATCGAAGATTGAAGCCATTATAAATTGGGAAAGGCCAAAAACACCAACAAAAGTGAGAAGTTTCTTGGAATTAGCGGGATATTATCGGAGATTTATTCAAGATTTCTCGAAGATTGCGACACCTTTGACAAAGCTTACCAGGAAAAATGAGAAGTTTATCTGGAACGAGAGGTGTGAAGAAAGTTTTCAAAAATTGAAGAAGAGATTGATCACGTCACATGTTTTGTCACTTCCAGATGATTAAGGAAATTTTGTAATCTATAGTGATGCTTCTCATAAGGGATTAAGTTGTGTTTTGATGTAGCACGATAAAGTTATTGCATATGCGTGTAGATAACTGAAACCTTATGAGCAGAAGTATCCTACTCATGACTTGGAACTAGCAGCAATAATATTCCCTTTGAAGATTTGGAGACATTATCAGTATGGAGAAAAATGTGATATTTATACGGATCAAAAGAGTTTGAAGTATATATTCATGCAAAAGGAACTTAACATGAGAAATTGAAGGTGGTTGGAGTTGATCAAGGACTATGGCTGTACGATTAACTATCACCCAGGTAAAGCAAATGTAGTAGTAGATGCATTTAGCCGAAAGGAGAGATTGAACGTGCTAACGGTACCCGAGGAGTTATATAAGGAATTTCAGAAATTTGAATTAGAAATCAGAGTTTGCAAGCCCAATGAAGCAAATATGTATAGTATGACTTTTCAGCCAAAATTATTAGAGAAAATAAAGAAGTGTCAACAAGAAGTAATGGACCAGGACGTCAATCAATTGGTAGGAGAAGAGTTATGCACACAAAAGGATGAGCAAGGTATTCTAAGATTTTCTTCCAGAATTAGGATTCCACCAGTGACAGAGTTGACGAATGAAATTCTACAGGATGCTCACAATTCAAAGTATTCAATCCATCCCGGAAGTACCAAGATGTACATAGATTTGAAGAAAAATTATTGGTGTCCAGATATGAAAAGGGAAATTACGGAATGGGTCAGCAAATGTTATACATGTCAGAGAGTTAACGCGGAGCACCAGAAACCAAGTAGATTATTACAACCATTAGAGATTCCAGAATGGAAATGAGAGCACATTGCTATGGACTCTATAGTCGGATTACGAAGGACGAAAGCAAACCACGATGCCATCTGGGTTATAGTGGATATATTAATTAAGTCAGCTCATTTTTTGCCTATCAATGAAATATTTTCACTGGATAAGTTGGTTCACATGTATCTGAAAGAGATAGTAGTTGGTCATGAAGTCCCTGTATCTATTGTATCTGATCAAGATCCACGATTCAATTCAAGATTTTGGAGAAGTTTTCAGGAATGTTTGGGAACTAAATTAAATATGAGTACAACTTATCATCCATAAACAGATGACCAAAGTGAAAGAACGATTCAGACAATTAATGACATGTTACGTGTTTGTGCTATTGATTCTAAAGGAAGTTAGGACGAGCATTTGCCCTTAGTAGAATTTGCTTACAACAACAGTTATCACGCCATCATTGGAATTCCAACCTACAAAGCTCTTTATGGAAAATGTCGATCACCAGTTTATTGGGATGAAGTGGGAGAACGCAAGATACTTGGACCCGAATTGGTGCAACAAAAAAAAGAAGTTGTTGAAGTTATTCAGAAAAGGTTAATTGCAGCCCAAGGTCATCAGAGAAAATATGCAGATCAATCAAGAAAGGATATGTAATTTGAAGCTAGAGATTTAGTCTTATTGAAAGTGTGGCCGTGGAAAGGATTATCGAGATTTGGAAAGAAAGAAAAGCTGAGTCCTAGATATGTTGGACCTTTTGATATTTTAAAATGTGTCGGTAAGGTAGCATATGAATTAGCGTTACCCCCGTATATGGAGCATATTCATAATGTATTTCACGTATCGATGCTTAAGAAATATAATCCAAATTCCAGGCATGTAATCGTACGAGCCGATAGAAGTTCAGGCATATTTGTCTTATGTAGAGAGTCCGATAAAGATTCTAGAAGAAAGAGAGAAGGTGTTAAGAAATAAAGTTGTAAGGTTAGTAAGAGTATTGTGGAGAAACCCAAGAGTTGAAGAATCAATTCTAGAAGAAAGAGAGAAGGTGTTAAGTGATATACGAGAAAAGTACCCTCATTTATTTACTTAGGAGATTTTGTGGATAAAATCGTTTTAAAGGGGGAAAGATGTAATATCCGGGATATATCGTGTAATTATTTATGTTAATAAATAAATATTTTGTGTTTACAATATGAATTTTGGTAAATTATCTATTAAGTGGTATATGTGTTTGAATGTTTAAATATGATAAAATTTGAGTATTTTAATTTTTATATGTCCAAAATAAAGTATAGATAATTGAGATATTTTTCTATTAATTTTATGTTGTTATATGATTTTATAAAGGATTTATGAATTTAATAAATTATTTTTCCGCGTAATTATAAACTATTTTTTATAATCGGGAACCAACCGACTTCAATCGTTTGTACGTTTTTACAACCCGGAAGTCTCGGGAAAACTCCTTTCTAACCTAATTGGAATATTCCAAGCATTTTTCCATGTTTTGACTTTTTCGATCCGAAGTACGGTTTTACCCGTGCGGGTCCCGGCGTGAAATTTTCGATACAATATTCATTTAGGTAAATCGATAAAACCCGGATTTTTGAGAAACAGGATATTTTAATTAAACTATTATATTATATTCTCGTAATTCGTGTAACCAAAGCGCTGAGACCAACACCGTATTTACAAAAAGCTTAGTTTTGATAATTATCCCAAAACCGGTACCGAATTGGATATGTTTTATCAATTAAGTATTCTATTTTATATCCGATATGATCCCACGGGGTACCAATATTCCGTAAATATAAATAGTCCATACCATATTTTATTTCGTGCAGATAATCATTTGCAAACAGTAAAATATATAAATTTTCAGATAAAAACCCTAAAATTCATAGTGTTCTTGAGAATCAAACTGAGATTTGAAGGTGTTATCGATATTCGATTTTAGAGTTCAAGTAACCAAAGAAAAGGTATTGAAGAGTACTATCAGATTTTACTGTCCATACAACTGCGGAATCAATAGTTACTTTTCTATAATTTTATTTAATTTTGAAATATTTTGGGATTTAATTATGAAATTTTGATTTAGATGTTTTTGTATGATATTATGATTGCATGTTGTAGATAATTTAATTCTGATTGTTTTGGTATGTTATATGATGAGTTTGGAGTTCAATAACATGTCCAAAAGTGGGTTTAATTCTCGAATTAAGAAATTGGGGTTTATAACCCGTATATATGTTTTCAATTGAAATTAGGGGTTTTTAATCTAGGGGTTATTAGTATGATTGCTTGATACCAATGTGTAGAACTTGAAAATAGGAATCGATTGGTGGTGGTCTCATGAACAGACGATACCGGAATCGAGCTGGCAGGAGAAAAGAAGAACTCGCCGTCCGACGAGTTTTCTTCGAGTTATTTCGGCCAACTCAGGGGTTATTAGCTTGATTTGATTGCATGGTTATGTTCCTAGTGAAAAGTAGAATAAATATGGAGCTTGTGGTGGCCGGAGGATTCCGGGATCGAGTTCTCCGATGGACCACATCGTTTTTCCGGCGAGGGGTGTAAAATTTGCAGATAGGTCCCTGTACTTTTGAAAACGATGAAGTTTAGTCCCTGTAGTTTGTAAAACTTGCAAAAATGGGATTCCTGTTTTAAAACTATTTAAAACTCATATTTTCTATTTGTTTTAATTTCAGAAATTCATTTTTAATTATTAAAAATTCCAAAAATCATTATTTTAATTCCGAAAATTATTTTTAATTCAAAAATAAATCTGAATTATTTATTTAATTAATTTTAGTTAATAATTAATTATTGAGTTGATCAATTAATTTAAATATTAATTGATTTAATTGATTATTAATTATTTTTAATCTATTATTTAATTAGATTTAACTATTTCTTATGATTTAAAAATTCCGAAAAATAGTTTTGAGCTTTAAAATATTATTTTAAATTGTTTTCAAGGTTCGAAAATTATTATAAAATGATTTTAAAGTCAGATCTGGGTATTCGAACCCTGTTAGTTGCTTATAAATGATTCATCGACCTGTTTTAATTTTGAAAAATGTTTAAAACTCGTATTAAATACTTGGAAAATCATTTTAACCTCAAATATTCTTTGAAAAATTATTTTTATCGAATATCTTACATGCTATGTGCTAAATGTGATCCGATTGATATACGATGTGCTTATGTGTGTATTATTTAACTATTTTTATCATAACTTTCGACCCGTAAGTCGGATTTGGTTGAAAAGAGGAGTAGATAAAAGCTTGTAACGAATAAAATAAAGTAAGAATAAGTATTGATAGATACTTGTGATGTCTAGAAGAGGAAGCGAGGCGTAAAAAGGGGAAGCATATAGTCAGTGATTAGGAGTCAGTGAAAGAGAGCAAGTGAAGCGTTAGCAGATTGAGATAAGGCAAGTGATTCCTTAATTATCTTGCTATGTGTTTGGAATAGTTTGTTTTATATTACAAGTGCTTTGAAGTATTTACCCTAAACCCTGATTCCAGTTATTAATTTTGAGCCGTAAGACTTATTCTTTGTAAACTATAGATTGCTGAATACTAGATATAGACCACATATATACGATACTACTCCACAAATACATACAAACTATAGACTAATAACTGAACCGGGATTGTTTAACATACTAACCTTCATACCTTATACATATGAAGATTAATCCTTATAACCACGAGACCTTGATTCTTCTGTTATCTGATTCTGTTACGGGCTGATAGCCAATCTTTGTACTTACCTTGTTATATCCTGTTAGTGATTGTAAATCACCTTATGCTTGAAGGATAATGTTGTTTATGATTCTGTTTACTGATTTACATTTTCTATTCTGTTATTGTTATAGGATTGGATTATTTTATAAATATGGACCAGATTCGTGGTCAGACCAGATTCGTGGTTGTATTAGGCCAATATGTGCCCTGGATACAGTATATAGAGAAGAGCTGTGTGCCTTACTCGGGGTTAGTGCGTGACTGATCAACAGCCTAACCTTGGTTTTTAAAATAAAATTTGAATATCTAATTTTAATCATTGCTTAACAAGAATCTTGATATCCTAAATCATTTCATTTGATCATTGTTTGATCTCATTATTGTCGCTGTGACTTGCTGAGCTAGTTAGCTCATTCTTGCGAATCTGTTTATATTCTTTTCCAGTTAAGAAGGAGTCCGTCGGTAAAGAGGATCCCCAATCAAGTGTGCGAGCTAGGATTCCAGGTTGAGACGGAATAAGCTAGCTAAAGACTTTTGTTATAGTTTAAGTTTGATAGTTTGTAAGACTGTTCTATTTTCAGATGTAAGTTAAACTAGATGGGTTTTTTGGAATGTTTGTAATATAAGTAAGGTTGTGGCTTGTGTGCGTACTTTAACCTGTTGCGATCCGTGGAATATGGTAAGTAGGGTCATTGCATTTATTTTGTTATCATAAGAAGGTTTATATATTATGTGTGTGTATTGTGAACCCCAAACATTTGATCCGGGTTTGGAGGACGTCACATCAATCACCTAAGTCAAGTGAAGAAAAGCCCAAGAAACCTAAAAAGAAGGCTAACAAGGCAGGACCCAAGGAAAGTTGGGTACCAAAATCAACTTTATTTGATTTTGTTATGTGTAGGGAAACATAAAGAATCTTTGGTATCTGGATAATGGTTGCTCAAGGCACATGACTGGAGATTCTACCCTGCTCACTGAGTTCAAGGAGAGAGCTGCCCCAAGTATTACTTTTGGAAATGACAGCAAAGACTATATTGTGGGATATGGCTTGATTTATAAGGAGAATGTTATCATTAAAGAAGTTGCTCTAGTGGATGGACTCAAACACAATCTTCGGAGTGTCAGCCAGCTATGTGACAAAGGCAACTCTGTAACCTTTAATTCAGAAACCCGTGTTGTTATAAACAAGAAGAACAACAAAGTGGTTCTCACAGGAGTGAGAAAAGGAAATGTGTACCTAGCTGACTTCAACTCATCCAATACAGATTCTATTACTTGTCTTTTCAGTAAAGCAAGTCAAGATGAAAGTTGGCTATGGCACAAGAAGCTGTCCCGTCTGAACTTCAAGACTATGAATAAATTATTCAAGAAAGACCTAGTCAGAGGCATTACTCAAGTTGAGTTCTCAAAGGATGGACTGTTTGATGCTTATCAGAAAGGAAAAAAAATCAAGGCATTTTTTAAAAAGAAGCTTGAATCCACAATTGAAGAACCCCTGCAACTATTGCACATAGTTTCAACTCTAATCTCCATTATTTCTACTTCTTTCAACGGATATTCCTCATCCGTTGATCATTGGTTGTCCTTCGATTGATAAGCCTAACCACAATCATCCGTTGACAGTCACAACTACTACTTCGACCGATATTACTCATCCGTTGACAGTCTTTGCACCTCTTGCAATCTCTAAAATTGTTACAAGTGCAGATTATTTAGTAATTGTTATATCACTCTTAGGATTGAGGGAAGGGAGTGATATGAGTGAGAGGAGGGGTTGCTCCAAGGCAAAAGGAGAGGAAAAAAGTGAATATATGTATGCTATTTCTTCCAGCATGGCAAAAGAAAGTGAGAGATATACTACCTTAGATGGTGTAGGTGAGGGTGTGGGGGTGGTAAGCCAAAGGGAGCCCTTGATGCAAAAAGAGAGAGAACATGAGAGAAAAGCAGGTATAGAAAAATAATGAGAGGAACCTATTGCAAGTGAGTTAAGGGATGTCAATGAGACAGAAAAAGAGAGACTATTTCAGCAAGAATATCATGCTAAAAGGCTCACATACTATTTGGAGGCTGTTATAGATTATGTCTCTTTTGATGCTGAGGATTTACTCACCCTGTTCGAGCATATCAACTCTTAGCTGAACAGGGCAATGAGGATGTAGAGAGGATTCTAAATTTGGTACACAATACAACCTCTACGCAAAGGGCAAACGATGTAATCAACTCTCTTCCACCTACAGCTGGTGATGATTTTGAGTTTGATTCTGGTGATTCTTTTGGGGATGATTCTCATGGAGAAGATGCTGATAAAACTGGCATGAACATAGGGCAGATAAAGGACCAAGCTCATCTACACACAATGCAGCCTGAATGTTCACCAAATATTGCAGTGATCATCACTTCAAATCCACACTGTTCAAACTTATTCATCAGACTCAAACAGCCATCCAAGCCACCACCAATGCCGGTACTAAAAATCTTCTACAAGCCCATCCTGAATCTCTGCAACTGTACAAAATTCAGACTATCAAACAAAGTCAAGATGTAGATGAATCAAGAACACTATTGAGCAAGTTAAAAAGGACCTCAACAAAAGAATGAAGTAGAAACTTCCTGAGTCAACAATGAGAGACATTCACCAGAAACTTAGGAAGTAAACTGACTTAAATAGAAAGGTTGAGGCATTGGATTTAAGAGTGACTAATGTGGAGAATTTAATTACCAAGATACTTGTCATTCAAGTAACTAAGACAAATCTTCTTTAACAACTGGTGGATACTTAAACTTCGAACCCTGCTTCACTTGTTGATAAACAAAGGGGGAGAAGGATGTGTATGTACAAGTTAGTAAGGTACTAGTTCCAGCTAATACCTACACAAAGCCACCAATGTTAGACATCATTGATTTGATCAATATAGCAGCAGCTGAACTAAAGCTAAAAGAACAAAGACAAAAGATAGATAAAAGAAATTCAGAGGTTTTTGGCTCAACTGAAACTCAAGTCAAATTTGTGAAACACTTCACATAGTTGAAGCCAATTACCCTAGAAAAAATGCATCTGGGAAAAATGAGCTAAGGGTGAAACCTCAACAAAGAATGAATTCAACAACTTTGTGGTGTTGAAGCCTAAACAAGCCAGTATGACTATATTATTAAAGCACCCAATGTTGGTTAATTATTCTCCTTCCAGGCCTAATGAAGAAAAATTGATGGGCTCTTCAATTGAAAGCTTCAAGAACACCGAAGACTCTTTGCTTAAATCAAGAATTGCAAGAATCTACAGATAAGGCAAGATGATTTATGTAATGTCTGGGCACCCTCAATTTGGAGAAGCTAAGGATGAGGAAAATAGAAGATTAGGAGCTCAGAATAGAAGGAAGAAGCAGGCCATTAAAGGAGTGAAAAGAAAATTGGAAATGCCTGCAATTCCAACTGAAACTGAGAAAACTTCATCTATAGAGAAGCAAGAACCAAAGAATTCAGGAAAATGGTATTGGAAGGTTAGAGCAAAAAGGAAGCTATCTGATGATGAAGAAGAGGAAGCTAAAATAATTCAGTCTTCCACTACAAGTCAAAAAACTATGCCAATAATGGAGCAAGTTGAGTTCAAAGTCCATCCTGATGTGAATTTTTATCATGAGCCAATCATTCCCAAGGATGAACCAATAGATTGGGACAGCTTACCTATTAATGAGTTCAATATTCCAATTCTAACTACATCAAAAAGGAAAAAACAATCATCAAGAAAGAAAGTCAAGCCTTTCTTATCCCAATCTAAAGCCTTATCCAAACCCAAACCAACAGTCAACAAAGGAGATCAACTCTTTATCAATGACATAAAAGAGTTCTCAGACATTAACCTTTACCTGGATGAGCTTGAAGAAGTAAGATCAATTAATGCCCATAACAGACTCTCAGAAAGATTGGTGTTCAGGTGCAGGGTTGGAAAGGAAATTACATGGCCTCTGTATAATATTCTCAATGAAGGCTACAGTGTATTGGTGAAAATATTCTCTGTAATAAAGAAAGATTTTGGATTCACCAAGGTGGCCAAAATAGAGGTATTCAACAAAATTCAACAAATAAAATAAAGCTGGAGAGATCCAAATGCACTACCAAGAATCTTATCTATTCCTTACACTGGAATTAGAGTGCATTTAAGACCATATTGGTTGATGGAGTTCAAGGATGAAAGAAATACCGGAAGATTCTTTAGACTTGAAGACCAGCTGGAAATATCAAGCAATGATACCCTCAAAAAAATGCAGGAGATGCTGGATCTCAATAATGAAGATGAATCTGATTCTACAGATAACTCTAACACCAAATAGAAATAAATAATGAGAAACTAAGAAAGAAGACTAGACAATCAAGAAAAAAAAATTAATCTGCTCAGACTAGAGGAGCACCTTGAAAATGGCTTGTGAGATTTCTGTGAACTTTCTTTTGTGCGATTTTCAATATAATGCAGCACTTATCATTTTTATATACTATTGATTGTTTACTTTGTGAAAGGTGTTTTGTTATCCTCAAGTTCTCCTAAATTTATGCCTATAATTCTAGTAGGCATAAATTGGGGGAGATTGTTAGGAATATTTTGTAGGCTTGATAATAATTTACCAAAATACCTTAGTAGATTTAATTAAGTGATTTTGTAACTATCAACGGATAACATACTTGTTCATCCAATGATAGAGTAGCTTATATTTCAATAAGTTTTTGTAGCACATTCCTGTACACTATAATAACTTAGAAGTTTAGAAGTTGTGGAATATTCTAAGTCATGTTGACTACTAGAATGATATGCAAAATAGGTTGGCTAATTGTAAATATTAGGTGCATTGTAATTTTGCATAAGTGAAACATTATCAACTGATAAGAAGACTTCAACGAATAAACTACAAACCTTCGATGGATGACTCAAGACACTTTTAATGGATGATCCATTAGAGACTCAACGGATAACTCATACGGATTATCAACGGATAACAGTGATGTCTCAAGAGATAACCAATTCAAATAGTAGTTGAAAGTCACATGGGTTGATTATATACAAAAGAAATATGGCAGCCTATTTACAGGTTTGAGAGAACAAAGGAACATTTCCATTTCCATGCTTACTTGAAGAAATACAAAGATGCTGGACAGAGAAATGAAGAAACATGTGAATATAATTAGATATTTATTTTATCTATTTGTCTTTTTCATATGTAACTTGGTAATATATAAACCAAGTGTAGCAAGTAGAATATTTATCGATTGAACTGAGAAATAGAAAAAGCTACATCTGTTATGAATTTCTATGTTTTTTTGTAAAAACACCTGTAAGCAGCTGTGTGCATTATTGCATCACAGAGTTCTCATTCATATATATATCTCTGGTGGACAGATCAATCCACCAGAAAGATTTTAAACCATTGTGTTTACTTACTTTATGTCTTAAACTTAGATCTTTTATTCCGCACTTTTGCTTATTCAAACACAGATATATTTTTCAAAGAGATCTTATTATTTAAAAAAGGAACTAGAATTATATTCAACCCCCTTTCTATAATTCTATTGTTAGATTGTTAGGGTTTAACATGTACTGACACTTTGTGCATTGATCTGGTTCATAAACGACTCGGACAAAATTGGATTTACTCAATCCTGATTACAATTCTGAATTGATATAACCTGTAGGTCATTCATTGCTTCAATCACTGAAACCCTTGATCTTCAATACTTTAAAGCAATACATTTCATTGTCACTAGAAGTCCTTTGATATTTTATTCTTTACGGAGGCTTGAACATAATAACGAACTTCTTTCTATGACATGGTTACAGGCTTGGAGCATTAATTCCATGTTTTGATTCTTTGTATTTTATCTAGTCTTCATCTTCAGGGTTCCTAAACTTAATATTTAACATCATTGATCTATTTCTATTTCATGTTGCGTTATATTTCCCCGGTTATATATTATGTTATATTATGCTTTACAATCTCCCCTATTTGTTTGTTAGAGTTCGACAAACAAATCCATAAAGGATAACTCAACTGAAAATAAGAAAAAGTACGTACTGAAAATACAGAATAATATTAAATACATCCTGGATCACATATATAATTCCCGATTTCTTAAATTACAAGTTACAAAGATATGAAGTGTTCCTCTAGCCTGAAAAAATAAACTATGTCTTCTTGGTCTTTGTTTTCTTCAGCTTCTTACCTTGACTACCTTCTCCTTTATGAGTAGATTCATTCTAAACATACTTTCTTCTGGTAGCTTTCTTCTTAGCATCTGATTTCTGTGTAGAATCATGATGGGATACTTCTTTATCCTTTTCTTTTCGTCTATTCAGAAGTTCATTCAATCTTACTTGAACAGAATCACGAGCTTCAATTTTAAGTGCATTCTTAGGTGGTGGATTGTTCAGCTCTTTGAGCATTAGTTGAAGATACCTAATGTTGGTAACTCTGTTAAGAAGGCTAAACAACAATGTTAATTTTCTTTCCATTACAAATACAGTTTTCCTTTTAGGAAAATCTTATAGTCTTTTAGTGTTGTTGATAGTCTCTTCTTCCAACACTTCCTCAAGTACTTCCATGATTGAAATCAAGGCACGCTTGTCATCTTTGCATGTTGAAATTTTAACATCCAACAAAGCTTGCTTGATTATGTCTGATTCACTCACTCTATAATCTTTGATTTTAATCTTCTTTTTATTGATATCAAAGACTAGATCCCCTTCATCATCCTCGCTGATAATAGGTTCACTATCTTTCTGAAGATCAATTTCTGCCACCCTATTTATGAACACCATCTCATGATATGCTCTTGTTAGATTCCTCATGTCTTTTAATGAATCTCTGATCATTTTATCATTCAACCTTTAAGCATATAATGCTTCAACAACTTTGAGGTCTTCTTCTAATCTTTTTACTCCAAGAGCTTCTAGTTTTACTCTTTTGCTTCAAAGTTGAATTTCCTAGAAAAGTGAGTTGAAGATATCGAATGAGTCTCAAATGTTCATCAGATATGGTCAAGTTCTGTATTTTTCCATCTACAAACCTCTTGATCACAAATGGTTCAAGGACTTCTTGAGGAGACACATCTATCATCATCTTGTGAAGCTTCTCTATGAAGTATTCATTTTCCAGTGACGTCAACTATAAGATTTTTGTATTTAGGACAAGCAATTCAACTATAGTAAATTTCTTCAGCACACTGGTGGATATTTTCATTGAGATCTCGTCTATGCGATTAACATAAATTCTCCACCCATTATTTAAAGTATTAAGCGTAACACCAGTGATTATCTGATTGAACTCGCGAAAGAAAATATGAATCACAATATTTAAGAGCTTTTTTTGTCAGTGTTTGTCTTAAGGTAAGTTTTTGGTTTGTCCATTTTTCTCTTTATCTCTTCCCACTTGCTTCCTCTTCTGGTCCTTTAAAGATTTAACTTTCTTGCCTCTCTAACTTCTTTTCTCTGAACAACTCTTTGGATTCTTACTCTTGATCTGGCTATTTCATCTTAAATTGATTCATATCATAATTTAAACTCTTCAATAGCTCCATAGAACAAACAATCATCCAAGAAGGCATCTTCGTCCTCATTCTCTTAATTTTCAGAGATCTTCTTTCTTTCTTCTACCTCAACTTCTTCAACCTCGGCTTAAACCCTTGAGAAAAATCACTTTCATTAATCTCCCCTTCTTCCACCCCTTCATCCTCTATTTCTGTGAATAGGGGCCTTAGAGCAAATATATCTTCTAGAATATTCCTTTGAGCTTTTAGAACTTGGCTAAGAAGATCTTTCTTTAACATTAATTGCTCCCTCTGAGTTGTAGAACTCTTCTCACTTGTTCAGGCTTTAATGAGCACCCTTTCATCTATTCTTTCTTCTCTTTCATCACCTCTCTCTTCTTCTTGAATCTCATCACCAAAATCATTATATATTGTTCCTGTTGCTTGAAATGAATTTTGAATTAACTCTACAACATCAGTTACTTTTTCTTGTTCTACCCTTTTCTCCCCCTCAGTTGTGTCAGAGCTGGGGTTGATTGAGTAGTCAAGTTCAAATCAGGTGAATCTGAGATAGTCACTTGCTTGCTGACTGAGGTCTTTGGCTCAGTACTAGCAAGAACTACTCTAGTGGATATAAGAATTGTCGCTTGCTTTTTTACTGAGAGCTTTGGCCTAGTATTGGCAATTGCCTTTTCCTTTCCTCAGTGAGAAAGTGATTGCTCCATGAATTCTCGTAAGCTAACAAAAGATTCTTGTTGAACTTCAAGTTATTCAGAAAGATGTGCAATCCGGTGGACCTAGAAGAATAGTTCAACTTTAAGTAATTGATCTCTTAGAGCTAGTTGTTCTTTGAGATATTCATCTTTGAATGCCAAATCCTCTTCAATATATGCTCCTGTAACATAATGTGACATGTCTATAGGTGTAGTTTGGATGGTGGGTGTCTCACTAGGCTCTCGCAGTATTTCACGCAGCACTCTTTCACTCGATCTAGGGTTTAGTATTTCACTAGTCATCACAGATACACTCTGCTCAAATATCTGAGATCCATATGTACCTGCAAGAAACACTGGAGCCATCCTTGAGGAGGTCAGCAGTGGTGCAATAGAAGTTTGCAATTCCCGATCCTTGTACAAGACAAGTTGCATGTCATCCCGAGATGACTGTTCCAAAGTTTGAATCTCTGGAAGAATTAATGAAGCCGTCATATTTGGCATTTGATCCTCAGTGTTCTTAAGTGTCTGTGAAAAACTTTCCCCTTGAGCTCACCAGTGAATCTGATTCATAGCCAATGGGTTGCCGATCCGCAACTATGTCAGATCCCATATCCGTAAATACATTCAGGTTTATTAGTCCTAAGGAGGTAAGTGATGTGCTAAATGTGGCAGAAATTACATCACTCTCTCCTAACACCTGTGAAGGCAATTGATCTATTGAAGAACCTTCAACAGAAGATTCTAACCGTAAAATGGTTGAACTTTTGTTTCCGTCAATACATCCTCACAAAAAATGTAACATCCCCCAAATCCGGGGTCAAGATTGGGTGTCACCAACCAACTTTGAATAATATAAACTTGTATATGAAAATAAAAATACAGATGACCCCTCATTTTCGGATCGTTTACAGGTTATGGTATGAAATAAGAATTTAAACATCTAAATTTTTATAACAACTAACTCAAACTTTATTACCTCTTTATCAATTTCCTCGTCTTTCCACTGTGACATCCCATTTTCCTGAAGCTGGGATCTCTTCACTGCTCTGGTTACTATGAACTATCTACCTTTATCCTCAGGTGATACTGAAATAAATAGGAATATAACAAAATAAGAGTGAGCCAAAAATGCCCAACAAGTATCAGAGTTTAGTTCCCAGATAGCTGTATCAAAATAAACCACTGTAAACAATTTTCGAATTATTTTATAAACATCCTTGTTCGTTTAAATAGTTGAACAAATAAAACATCGGCCCTTATTAGCCTTCCATCATAAATTATATATCTTCGTAAAAGAACAAGGAACATTTTGACTGATTTATCTTCTGAATCAATTATTTGTTCGGTTTTGTAATCATTAAACTTTTTAAGAAAGAATATCGTTAATGGCGATCAACAATAAATTAGACTGGACACTAGAACCAACATATACACTATAATTTGCTGATCAGTCAGAATATAGTGTGAATCTATGCCCATCCACATAGACCCACCATCATATCGGGTACCCATGCACTGTGGCCTAATAATCATAGGGTCCAGTCCATCCCTGGCCCTTTTCGTAACCATCTAGTCCATAGAGTATTTCGATAAAAACCAATTTTGGTTAAAACATCACGACTCAGGGTTCTCAAATAATCCAGAAGAATAGGCATTTTCTCAAGAGATCACAATTCTTAGTAAAAGAACAAGAACAAAAGATACTTGCTTAATCAAGATTTATTGCAGTGAAATATAAAACATTTAACTATTCTGAATTTAGAATAGGGAATAAATACTTATCTCAATTGATCCGCTTTCTAACTTTTAATCATCATTCTACGCTTTGAATGCCTCGAACTATGTGTATCCATCATAAAAGATACAATTCAATTAACTGACATTATATAATTGTCTATTCTACGCTTATTCTTATCGTCTACCCACCCGATAATAACAGATAAGGATCACCTTTAATCATATAAAGTTCAGTAGACACGTAGACTCATAATTTACATAACACATAAACACATAAGGCACATATCATATAATTCATGTAACATATGATTCAGTGTGTCAAAACATTCGACTCGATGCGTTTAAAATTAAAATCGAGTCGGAATACGACTTTTCGATATTTATGCAACCCAGTAATGTTTACAAAATCAAGATACCTTTCGAAACAAAAGATTTTATGTCTCGAAAGTATTTTTAATAGAAGCGGAATATTTTTCTTAGTCTAGATGCGTTTGTTTCGTATTAAACGGACGAACGGTCTATTTATTATGAATAAAATAAGAATAATTCAAATAATAATAATATTAATTAAAATTTAAATAACTTAATATAATTTTTTAAAGCTCAAAATAATTTTTAAATTATTATTTGACTTAATTATAAATAATTAATATTTATTTAACTATTTATAGATAAAATAATAAAGTAAATGAATTAATCAATTAACTAAATCTACAAATAATTAATTAAAATAAATTATTAATAATTAAATCAAATTTAGATTTTGGAGAATAATAAAAGAAAATAATTTTATGGATTTAAAATAATTGAATTAATTTTTTAAAATAATTAACTAATTTAAATTTTTTATTAATTTTTTTTTTGGAAATAAAAATAGAATTTTGATTTATTTCTGAAAATAAATCCTAAAAAGATTTTTTTAGAAAAGGAACTGAGTCAATACGGATCGAAGCCGGGTCACATCCCGGGTCAGAAACCGGGTTATGGATCCACCAAGAACAGGCGAAGAAATTGCCGGAAATAATGGCGGAATCCGGCGACTTCCCGGCCGATTTCGGCGACCCAAACCCTGGAAAAATACAGCATTCCATTCCCGATTTTTACACCAACACGATCCCTATCGCTTCTACAACCTAGGAGAGACCAGAATCACGTCATAATCAACTCGGAATATCAGTTCCGATCTAAACAACGAATAACACGGCCATATTCCGGCCAACACCAAAACCTTAACCAAATTTAATGTTTCTTACACGAATTCGAAGCTTATGACAACTCCAATCAGACCCAGCAATTTATAACATCAAACTATTAACAACAAATCTTAAAAATTAAAATAAAAAAATCGAAAAAATGAAGAACTCGGCTAACACTTCTGGTAATTGTTCGATGCGAATATATATGCGAATCAATTGCAAATCACATCAGGAAGCTATCCCAATCATCAAAATTAGTCAATAACTGTAACGCCCTCCAAATCCGCGGTCTAGATCTGGGGGTTACTTGCTAATATCCAGTATAATACAAACCTGTATAATAATTATGCAAACATATATCTAACCCCTTTACATATATCCAGGATCTTTTAAGGTTGAGGTATGAAAAAAGAACAACACACTATCTTTATTACAACCCAAATATAAAATTTCATAGAACTCTCTTTATTGCAAACCATTATCTAAACAAGTTTTAAACTAAATTCATTTTATTCAACATACACCATATCTATCTACACTACACCTGCTCAGGTGGTTCAAAGCTCTCTTCCTTTATCGGGATTAGCACTCTTGGTATTAGAGGATCCCGCTTCCTGACACGCTTCTTTACCACGCGAGTCCGAATAGGTTTCATTCTCTTTCTTGGCTGAAAACAAACAAAGTGAATAACAAAAAAAGGGTGAGCCATAATTTGCTCAACAAGTCCACAATATATAAATAGTACTATAAGAAATCTAAATGAATCGGTTATCTTATGGTATCTGTAACTATGTATTTCTGTAAAAGGAAACGAAGGCCACGATCGGAAATTATCAATAAACTAGACTGGACACAAGTTCGCACCTAAATCCCACTAATCAGTCATGATACAGTGCAGATCTATACCTCTATATATAGATCCAGTCGGGTACCCCAGGCTCAATGGCCCAAAACATGGATCCGATTAATTCTCGATCCATAAGATCAAGTGTATACCTGATCCTCAACATCACCATCCAGTCCACAGATGTGCAACCATAACAATCGGTATGCTTTGATGTATCCCAACATCAGAATATATATCAGGATAAATATAATATGTGATCTATTAGAATATGAATAGAGTATTCAGTGCATCAAGAGAAATCAGGAATCGAAATGAAATACAAATAAGAGAATAATAATTGTGTATCGGTGTATGTGAATAGGAATTATTAGTGTTCATTGAGTTGAGAAGTTGAATTGAAGTAAAAAATTCACTATTCTGAAATTAGAATAGGGGAAAAACTTTCCTGTTACGTGATTTACCGTAAATATATCACAGTTCTCTAACACTGGCTCGGTCTGCCTTGCTGGCTTCATATCTATCAAAGAAATATGCTTATTTAGTTGACTTGTATCTTAATCGCGTCTCGAACCGACGTCATGTAGCCTTTACCGTCTACCCGTACGATTAAAACTGACTTGTATAATAATTACTAGCAAGTAGGACTCGATTAACCACATAATTCACATAACATATAAGTCACATAGTCATTCTAGGTTTAAAAATATTTTTAGAATCGAAATCGGATCAATATTCGCATTATCGTACTAGATCTGGCTTGTTTCTTAATTTCCGGAATTAGGCTCGTTTATATAATTAATAGGGTCTATAAGTAAATAAATATCGAAAGCCGACTCGATTCCGGAAGAAATTCAGATTTAAAACATTTTTTTATAGAAAAAGATCATCTTTCTGAGTCGAAGGGCTCTCATTTCATTTAAATCGAATAAACAGTTCAATTATTATTAAATAAATAGGGATAAATCAATTTATTATTCAAAATAATCAATTATTCAAAATAATTGAACCTTAAATATATTTTTAAATAATTATTTAGGAAAAAATCAGGATTAAAAATGATTTTTTTCATAATTGTTGGAATTGAAATGAATTTATTATGAATTATTGAAAATAAATTGATTAATTATCAAAATATTTAATCATTTTTAAATAATTAATAAGTAATAAATAAATAATCAATAATTAAAGAAATAAATAATTTTGATTTTTCGAAAATATATTAGATTTATTTATAAAATAAATAAAATAAATAAATTAATTAAATAATCAATTTATAAAATAAATGAAACTGATTTTTATAATTTATAAAAATAAAAAGTAAAAATAGTTATCAAAACAGGGTTGCAAAATGGGGTTACAACCGGGTCTTGAAGAACAATCGGGTCAGGAAGAACTCACCGGAAAATTCCCAGTTTCCGGTGGGTTTCCCAGACTCTGATCAGCCAAATTCAGGCCAAAACCTCAATCGTTTGGTGTGTTTTATAGCTGGGATCAATCCTAAATCACTTCACTAACTCGTATCAACCATTCAATCACCAGAATCATCCCGGAACAAGCATCTCCGGCCAAATCGATCAAAATCCGGCCAAACATCGAATTCACGAATTTGTACATGAAACTTCAAGATTAATAGCTTAAATTAAAGCTTATTCAGTGTATAATCAAACCCCTACCACCCTATATACCTCAGCTTCTTCAAAATAAAAAACGTTCAAATCAAAAATTGGGTATAAACCCTAATAATCGAATTCAATCATACAGGAATCATTTGATGAAATTGATAGCATAAATCGACTGTAAAATTCAAGCAAAGCTATATCAATCATCAAATCAATCAAATAACCCTAGAATCAAAAGCGCTAATTCGAACATAAACCGTAGAAATCAAAATTGAAAAATATCGAATCAAAACATGAAATTGATGCTAGAAATTGAAAGAACAGATCAAGAGGATCGATTTGAGTACTCACATCAACAGATTTGATGCTCAGAATTGCTTAAAATCACAGTTTGATTCCTCGACCCGTATCTGGAAAATCCGACCCAGTTTGCAGAGAATTTTGAATTTTTTTAATTTTTTTTATAATATAATTATAAATAATTAATAATAATTAGGCTATTTATAGTGAGTAAAATAATACTCTTAATTAAAATTAAGGTCCTAATTATACATCTATTAAAATTAATTGGTCCTTAATTAATAAAATTTGTGTATTAATTTTTAAATTTTTAATATTAAATACATACAATATATATACCAAAATTTCCCAAAAATTATGAATAATTCAAAAATACAAAGAAATGGAATAATTGAAAGTCCCATAATTTTATAAAAATAAAATTATGATTTTGTGGGGCTTTTGACACCCGAAGGGGCCTGAAAAAGTCATTTTTCGCGAAACGAGAAAATTCCTAAAATAACTGGATGTTCAGAATAACGCTATGGTACAAGCTATACTAGGAAAAATAAGGACAATTATTTTATTTGAAATGTCAGCTATTAAAACAAAGTTCGGGTCGTATAACTTTTGATACGAGAGCTTTTAACACAAAATAAAATATCCGATAAATACCTGGAAAATACCCTGACGTTGTAGAACACACATAACACATAACAGCTAGGGTTTTTATGACTAGATACACTTAATGACATAATAAAACATATAATTTCACCTTTATTATGATATAATACAATTGTAGTTTCCTAGTCGTTACATCCTCTCCCCCCTAATAGGATTCTGTCCTCAGAATCTTGCTAGGAAAATAACTGGGGATTTTTTCCAACATCTCACTCTCAAGTTCCCGGGTTGACTCTTCAACTATAGGGTTTCTCCACAAAAATCGTACTAAAGGAACATAATTATTTCTCAATACTCTCTCCTGCTGATCTATAATTCTTATTGGCTGCTCTACATATAACAAATCAACTTGAATCTCTATTAGCTCATATTCTATTACATGTCTCGAATCAGGATTATATCTCCTAAGCATTGACACATGGAACACGTTATGAATATATTGCATATAAGGTGGTAAGGTTAACTCGTACGCAACTTTTCCAACTTTCTTCAAGATTTCAAATGGACCTACGTATCGTGGCTTCAGTTTGCCTTTATTGCCAAATCTGGTTAATCCCTTCCAAGGTGATACTTTTAGTAACACGTGCTCCCCTTCTTGGTAATCTATATCCTTTCTGGTTTGATCTACATATTTATGTTGTCAATTTTGTGCTGCTTCTAGTCGCTTCTGGATAAATACTACTTTTTCCTTTGTCTGTTAAATTAATTGTGGACCTAGAATTTTACGTTCACCAACTTCATCCCAATATACAGGTGATCTACACTTCCTTCCGTATAAAGCTTCATAAGGCGGCATTCCAATGCTGGCATGATAGCTGTTGTTGTAAGAAAATTCCACCACTGGTAAATGTTCATCCCAACTGCCTTCAAAATCTGATGCACATACTCGTAGCATATCTTCAATTATTTGGATCATTCTTTCACTTTGCCCGTCCATTTGCAGATGATAAGTGGTGCTCATATTCAGTTTAGTACCTAAGCATTCCTAGAATTATCTCAAGAATCTTGAATCGAAATGTGGATCTCGATCTGATACAATGGATACAGGAACTCCATGTCGCATCATAATTTCCTTGAGATATAAGTGCACCAATTTGTCGAGTGAAAACCTTTCATTGATTGGAAGAAAATGCGCTGACTTTGTTAGTCTGTCGATGATAACCCAAATTGCATCATGATTTGCTCTGGTTCTTGGAAGTCCTACCATAAAATCCATCGCTAGATGTTCCCATTTCCATTTCGGAATATCCAATGGTTGTAGTAATCCGCTTGGATGTTGATGCTCTGCTTAGACATGTTGGCACGTATAACATTTACTTACCCAGTCCGCTATTTCTTTCTTCATGTCTAGCCACCAGAAGTTTTCTTTCAGATCTTGATACATCTTTGTGCTTCCTGGAGGAATGGAATATCTTGAGTTGTGAGCGTCCCGTAATATTTCTATTTTCAATTCTGGCAAATTAGGTATCCAGATTCTTGAGGAAAATCGTAAAATTCCCTTATCATCTTTCTGACTCGTAATTTCTTCTCCCGTTAGGCTGTCACCTTCTTGACTCATTACCTCCTCTTGACATCTTCAGATCTTTTCTAGCAGTTTGGGTTGAAATGTCATTATATAATTTATTTTAGTGGATTCTTCTGGAATACGAACCTGTGACGCCTTCCAAACCCAGGTCAGAAATTTGGGGTCCACAAGACACACACACACACACTATATTTAAACCTGTTTGTGAGTATAATAATGATATATATGCAATGACCCTACTTACCATAATCCACGGATCGACGGAGTTTAAAGTATGCCACAAGCCACAACCTTATTTATTTTACAAATATACCAAATCCCAGTTTATTTATCTTATAACAGAAGTAAATTTTATTACAACTATCAACAGAAACTAAGCTAAACATCATCTTCTAGCTTATCCCATTTCAACCTGGATACCTAGCTCGCACGCTTGTCTGGGGATCCTCGCTACCACCAGTTTTCTATTTCACTGGAAATAATATAAACAGATTTGCAAGAGTGAGCTAACTAGCTCAGCAAGTCACAATGATAGTCACTGAGATTAACAATGATCAATTGAAATGATATAAGGAATCAAGTTTACTAATAAGCAATGATTAGAATTGGATATTCACTTTTATTTTAAAAACCAAGGTTAGGCTGCTGATCAGTCATGCACTAACCCTGAGCAAGGCTCCCGGCTTTGCTCTATATACTGGATCCAAGGCACACATTGGCCTATTATGACCACGAATCTGGTCCAACCACGAATATGGTCCATTTTTAAAAACAATCCAATTTCAGATTAAAAATATGATAAACAATGTAAATTAAAAATCTGAATTATAAACAATATTCATCTCGAAGCGTAGGGTGATTCAAGATTCCAAGAAGGTATGACAATAGAATCATAAAGGTTGGTTATTGTTAGTCCCTAACAATGCAACAAGAATTACAGAAGGGGGGTTGAATGGAATTCTTGAAACTTTTTCTTGGTTTAAAAGTGTTCTAACTTAAAATATATATCTGTGTGAATTGATTTGTAAAGTGCGGAATAATAACTTGGAATGAATCAAAACACAAGTCTTTAAAAAACTTTCTGGTAGATTTGAATGTATCCACCAGAGATATATATTATATCAAGAGAACTCTGTGTAGCAAGATTAGCTCACAGCTGCTTACAAATATGAACAACTAAGTTTTTATAGAGAAATGCTAAGAATACAACTTACAAATGTTTTTCTGAGAATTTTCTCCTTAGTATTCTTGTTGTTCTATTTGCTACTTCTTGGTTTATATATCACCAAGATTACAAAGTAATAAGACAAGATAATAAAACAAAACCTATCAAGTCTAATACTCTGCTGCTTCATTACTCTATTCCAGCATCTTTGAATATCTTCATAATAGCATGGAAATGGCAATGCTTCTTTGTTCTCTAAAACCCAGTTAAATAGGCTTTCACATTTTTTTTGCATACACTCGACGCATGTGACTGTGTTGTCACTGTCAACAGATGTTTGAATTGATTATCCGTCGAGTAAATGATCATCGGTCGGGTTGCCTTGCTGATCATCCGTCGAGTGGCATTGTTGTTTATCCGTCGAGTAGCTATCTGACACTTGACTTCACTTCATTTATGCAGAATTGCAAGATATCATCTATGTACAGTTAATCAACCTATTCTGCATATCTATTTAAAGTCAATATGACTTGAGTGCTACTACAGAATCTAAACAAGGTGTATACAGAAATGTGCTATAGACTCATTATTACACAAGCTACTCACTCGATGGATAATAAATCATCATCCGTCAGGACTATATTGAGTCATCCGTCGGGACTATATTTCTTATCCGTCGAGAGCTACATTTTTCACTAAGTAAAATCTACTAAGGTGTTTTGTCAATGCAATCATCAAGTTCACAACATATCCACAACAATCTCCCCCAATTTATGTCTATTGAAATTGTAGCCATAAATTAAAAGAAACTTGATGATAACAAAACACCCTAAAAAATACAACTTTAAAAGTATGTAGATAAAACTGTAAGGTGCTTCAAATAACAAAATGCACAAAGATTAGCTCACAGTCATTTTCAAGGTGCTCCTCTAGCCTGAGCAGATTAATCTAATTCCTTGAAGGTCTGGATCTCTTTCCAAGCTTTCTGTTGTTTTCTTCTATCTGATTTTGGAACTGTCTGTGGAATTCCAATTCATCAGATTCTGAGAGATTTAGCTTTTCTTTCATTTCCAAAGAGTCTCATTGCTAGAGATGCTCAATTGGTCTTCTAATCTGAAAAATCTTCTAACTCCTTTGTCATCCATGAACTCCATCATCCAGTAGGGCCTTGGATGCACTCTTCTCCCTGTGTAAGGAGTAGTTAGAGTCTTTGGGAGTGCATCTTTAGCTCTAATACTCCTCAGTTCTTCAATCTTCTTTAGAACAAGTCTTCTTGCAGTTATATTGAATCCAAAGTTCTTTTTGAATGATGAGTAAACCTTTATCAACACATATTGGCTTTCTTGAAGGATCCTGTGAAGTGGCCATTGAATCTCCTTTCCTCCCTTGTACTTGAAAACTAACTTTTTAGGTAGATTCCTGTAGGCATCAATCCCTCTAACTTCTTCCAGTTCATCTAGATAGAGATTTAGATCAGAGAATTCCTTGATGTCACATAAGTACATGTAATCTCCCTTGTTGACTTTGGATTGAGCTTTGATTAGAGATTTGGATTTGAGAGGGGACAACTTCACTTTCTTGACTACTCTTGACTTTGTTCTCTTTGGCTTGTTAAGGATTGGCAAATTCAAGTCAGGAATTGGTAGACTTTCCCAGTCTATTGGTTCATCCTTAGGCACAATAGGTTCACCATGAATGTTCCTGTAAGGATCCACCACCTTAATGTCTTCAAATACCACTGAGGGTTTTGATGCTAGAGTTGTAGTTGGAATGGATTCCTTGGAAAACTGATCCTCCAATTCCTTACCAACAAAGTTCAATTTCCTTTTGGTTCTTTTGGTCAATTTCTTGTATCTGTGAGATTTCTTCTGTTGTGGTTCAACTTGCTTCTTTGGATCTTGAGATTCAGTGATTTCAGATGGCTGAGCAGGAATTTGTTGTGTTGGTTTCACAGCTTGTAGGTTGGCCAAGATAATAGCTTGCTCTTTCTTTTGTTTAACCTTTTTAGCATCTGAAGAAGCTTGCTTCTTTTCTTACTTCAATCTTGCCTTTTCTTCTCTCTTTGCTTCAGCAAATTGAGGATGTCCAGCCACCATACAAATTTCTTTACCATTCCTGAAAACTTTAGCAATTCTCCTTTTCAAAGCTGAATCAGCTGGATCCTTGTAGAAGGCAATGGATCTTGATAACAGTTTCTTCTCATCAGGCTTAGGTATCTCATACACTGTGTCCAAAGGGTTCTTTAGTGAGGTTTTTGGATAGTTCACCCTTGGCTTCAAAAGTACTTCAGCCTTTAGAGATTTGATGCAGGATGGCTGTCCTCTTTCCAGATAGTTCATGCTCATTTCATTCACAGAGATTTGCCTGACTTGAGAGTGATGAATGGCTGACTTTTCTGGCTTCTTTGCTAGCCCAAACTTCTTTTGAATATCCTCATCAATTTTCTCCCAGTTGATTGAAATCAACTGCTCCGTTTCAGCTGCTCTTATATTGGCTGCTGCTTCATTTATCAGATCAATGTTGTCCTTAGCCGGTGGCTTTGAGATAGTAATTGTAGGCACAATTACTTTGCTAACTTGAATGTTGAGCACTTTTTGCTCCCCTCACTCCTAGAACTCTTTATCTCCCCCTTTTTGTTATCATCAAGCTGAGTAGAGGAGGAGGTTTGTGCAACCACCAATTTTCGAAGCAAGTCTGTTTGTTGAGCTTGGTGTAGATGAATTGCTGTAAGAGATGCTTCCATTGCTATCATTCTTGTATCCAAGGCATCTATCTTTGTGGCAAGATCATAATTTTTCCTGAGCTGTCTCTTAATGTCAAGCATTGTAGCTTCTGGAAGTTTAGAGTCCATCTTGTCAGAAATGGCCTTTTTCATCTCATTAATATCACCTTTGATAGTGTTGACATCTCGAGCATGTTGAAAACCTTTGATTTGTTGTGGTTGCAGAGAAGCAAGATGTGTTTGAAGGACTTTTTTGGTGTTGACATTTGTGGTGGTTTGAAGAGCAGAATTTGTCTGATTTATGAGTTGAATCAGGGTTGTCTTGAAGTAGTGTTCATCACAGTGCTTTGAAAATGCCCAAGATGGCATGCCTGATCTCGAACTAGAGCCTACTTCTCCCCCTATGTCCAATGACTCTTCTTCACTTTCTCCACCTTCACCTCCAAAGAATTCTTCTGAACCACCGTTCTCATAATCAACATCACCAGCTGTAGAGGGCAAAGCTGTGATGGCATTCGTAGCTCTTAGCATTGACTGTGTGGTGTGCACCAAGTTGAGCATCCTTTCTGCATTATCATTGCCATGTTCAACTAAAAGTTGATATGCTGGAACAGGGTGAGTAAATGTCTCAGCATCAAGGGAGGTAGAATCTATAACAACTTGAGGTTGTTGAGATAGTCCCTCCCTGTCTACATCCTGGACATTCATTAACTCACTTGCAATGACATCCACCCTTATATCTCATGTACCTGCATTTCTCTCATTATCTCTCTTTTATTGCATCAAGGTCTTACCTTGGCTCCCCACCCTCACACCCTCACCTTCACCATCTAAGGTGGGACTCCTCACACTCTCTTTTGCCAATCCTGAAGAACTGGATTGCATATTTTCACTCTTTTCCTCTCCTTTTTCCTGGGAGCAACCCAGACTCTCACTCATAACACTCTCTTCCCTCAATCCTAGGAGTGATTGTACTACCACTAAGTCTTCTGCACTTGAGATAATTGATGAAATTTGAAGCTGTGCAGAGACACTCGACAGATAAGGGACATCCGTTGGGTTAGCAGTTTGACTATCCGACGGATAACTGGTATTAAGCTTATCCGTCGGGATACAATCACTACTCGCAGGATGAACAATATCCATCGAGAGAGTAGGAATAAATGAGTTTGGAGTGAAAACTATTGCGGACTCTGTGCAAATTGATGAGAATTTTGGCACATATGTCTCAACAGTTCTTGAAAGAATTGGCAAGTGAGCCAACAAATCCTCCAAAAGATGATGCTCACTTACACTAGATTTGGCTTCCCCAACAGAGTTAAAGAAATGGAATCAGGAATTGATGTGTTGATCATATCCACATCCAGAGAGTTTGTGGGAGAATTTGGTGTTTGGAGCCACATCAACCTGACTTTGAGAAGGTGCAGTGACTGTCTTTAGCACTAGTTTGCACAGTGTGTGAACCCTGTGCATCCCCAAGGGTCTTTGATTTCTTCTTTCTAGTGTAAGTTTGGGCTGAGCTTGTGTCCCTTACCCTTTTGGCTTGTGCTCTTGGCTGAGATCTATGTTCAATAGTCACATCCTTTTGGGAGGATGCAACTAGTAATGAGCTTATATCCTTATTAAGCACTGCAGTTTGTTGGGAAACTGCAGTGTGGCTAGGCTTTGAAACACTCACCTCTCCAACCTTATCCTTAGGGTTCCTTTGATGTTCACCCTGTCCCTCACCTACCTTACCCACCTTCACACTCCCCTCTTTAGGTTTGGTGGATTTTGCAACTGACATCTTTTGAGAGATGCCAGAGGGGGCTTTCTTTAACTTGGATTTAGAAATTTTGGATTTGGTAGCTTGGGTAGGCAACTGTTGGGTCATTGACACAGTTGCCATAGCTACACTAAAGTGCAAAGAAATTTATGAGATTGGAAGAGTAGAGACTGATGAGATTACCTCACTTACCTGAGGTACTTCCATTATAGGGAAATAGAGGAGTGGCACCTCTTTGTGATGGTTTGCCCTGTTCAAATTTGCAATATTTTTTTTTGAACCCAACAATCTAGTTTGTTGGTTGGGTTCTCAAGCAAAATTCCCTTAGAGAGGTGGTTAGCTAACATCATGAAAAATCTAGCATAGTAAACATTTTTACCCCTCTTATTTAACTCACCTAACTTAAACCCCAACTCAAATAAAACAAGATCACTAAAGTTAAAGAACTTATCAGTTACAAGCATGTAAATCATGTTAAGTATAGAGATATTGACATAATCAAAATTACTGATTTTACTAGAGAATACCTTAGTAACTACATCACATAGATAACTCCATTCTTTTCTAAGACCCAACCTCCTAATTTCACTTAATTTAGAAGTAGGGAGTGCATAGCCCATGGAGTTAAGCATATTAACAATGTCGGTGTCTGTGTGTGGTGAAGTTACAGTATTATCAGGAATCTTGAAGCATGCTTAACAACATCACTATTAATACAGAATTCCTTACCTTTGATAGTGAGTGTGATGGTTTTATCACTTGAGTTGTACACAGAAGTTGACCACATTTCTTCAACAACCTCACAGAAGATGGTGGGTGATTCCATCATGGCATAGTTGAGTTTGTAGTTCTTCACAAAATCCATCATTTTGTGGTAGTCACCAGACTGTTGAATCCCCTTGTTTACTACAGCCGTGAAGTTGTTCTTCTCATAGATAAATCCAGTTTGTGACATGATCTTGATGACTGGTGCCATTGTTAGAGAGTGGAAATTACAGAGATAGAGATGATAATTTCTTTTGAGAAAGAGAGAATTTAGAGCAGATGATTTGAGAGTGATAAAAGAAAAGCAATGAAAATGAATTATGCTTTTATACTATCTCAAAAATAACTGTAAAAAATAATAAAGTAAAATAAAGTAAACCAATAAGAATTGCCCAAATAGCCGTTTAAAAATAAACTGTAAAAATTCCTTCAATTATCCGTCGTGTTATACTAGCAAACTGTAAGTATACTCGATGGATAATGTTCTGGGAATCAACGGCTAAAAATAAGACAATTCGACGGATGAGGATAAATTAGTTATCCGTCGTGTCATAAAATATTCCAGAAAAGTAATTGATTTTATTAACAAAATATATACCGACGGATGATCAAATTCAATGGATAATGATCATCCGTCGAGATGTAAATTTTGACTTAGCCAAAATTTCATCGAAGACTGAAAAATCAATTAAGTTTCTGGCTGCATTACAACTTGCAAATTATCTAAAAAGATTTAAGAATAATTTAGCATACCTAACTCACTTACCAACCTTGAAAAGGTGGATTCATCCAGTGGCTTGGTAAATATATCTGCAAGCTGCTTTTCACTTGGAACAAAATGTAGTTCCACAGTACCATTCATTACATGTTCCCTTATGAAGTGGTACTTGATGTCTATGTGCCTTGTCCTTGAATGCTGTACTGGATTTTCAGTGATGGCAATTGCACTTGTGTTATCACAGAAAATGAGAATTCTTTCAACTTGCAAACCATAGTCTAGCAATTGTTTTTTCATCCACAAAATATGTGCACAGCAACTGCCAGCAGCAATATATTCAGCTTCAGCTGTAGAAGTAGAAACTGAATTTTGCTTTTTACTGAACCAGGACACAAGCTTGTTTCTAGAAATTGACAGGTTCCTGCTGTACTTTTTCTATCAATTCTACAACCTGCATAATTTGCATCTGAATAACCAGTTAGATCAAAACCAGAATCTCTAGGGTACCAAATGCCAAGTTTTGACGTTCTCTTGAGATATCTGAAAATTCTCTTAATAGCTACCAAGTGAGATTCTCTAGGATCAGCCTGAAATCTAGCACACAAACATGTAGCAAACATTATATCTGACCTACTAACTGTTAAGTACAGAAGTGAGCCAACCATGCCCCTATAACTTGAAATATCCACAGACTTTTCAGTAGTATTTAATTCAAGCTTAGTTACAGTGGCCATGGGAGTTTTTGCAGATGTGCAATCCATTAGATCAAACTTCTTCAAAAGATCATAAATGTATTTAGTTTGACTAATGAATATTCCATCACTAACTTGCTTAACTTGCAAACCAAGAAAGTAAGTTAGTTCTCCCATCATACTCATTTCATACTTACTTGCATCAATTTGACAAACTTTTTGCAAAGTTTTTCATCTGTAGAGCCAAAAATAATGTCATCTACATAAATTTGAACAAGTATACTAGAGCCATTAACATTTCTAAAAAAAAGAGTTTTATCTACAGTACCTCTAGTGAAGTGATTCTCTAAAAGAAACTTTGACAAAGTGTCATACCAGGCTCTAGGTGCTTGATTCAGTCCATAAAGTGCTTTCAAAAGATAGTAAACATATTCTAAAAAATTTGGATCTTCAAAACTAGGAGGCTGACTGACATAGACTTCCTCCTCCAAATCTCCATTCAGAAAGGCACTTTTGACATCCATTTGATAGACTTTAAAATTGGCATGGGCTTCATAGGCTAAGAAGATTCTGATGGCTTCAAGTCTTGCAACAGGAGCAAATGTTTCATCAAAATCTATTCCTTCTTATTGACAATAGCCCTTAGCAACCAATCTAGCTTTGTTCCTGACTACTATGCCATTTTCATCCATCTTGTTTCTGAATACCCATTTGATGTCTATTGGATTCTTTCCTTTAGGCTTGGGCACCGGCTTCCATACCTTATTCCTCTCAAATTGGTTTAGCTCCTCCTGCATAGCTAAAATCCAATCAGGATCCAACAAAGCTTCTTCTACCTTCTTTGGTTCTTCCTTAAAAAGAAAGCTGATGTATAGATATTCTTTTTGAGTTGCTCTTCTTGTTTGAACTCTAAAAGATACATCACCAATGATGAGCTCAAAGGGGTGATCCTTTGTCCATTTCCTTTGTTGAGGTAGATTAGCTCTAGATGAAGAGGCCTCATTGTTGTCTTGATGTGTGATTGAGTTTTGATTGTTAGAAACTCCCCCTGAGTTAATGGATCTTTGATTTGAGAAAGGGGAACTTTCTGTAAGTGATCTATTCTGACTTCCAGCTTCTTTTGATGACCCGACGGATGGTGAATTTTGAGTATCGACAGATGAAGCTGGTTGTCTCCCGACGGATAGAGCAGATTGCCTCCCGACGGATGAGGCATTTTACAACTCGAAAGATAATGAATTTTGTGCTTCATTGGTAGTGGATTTTTCTACATTATCCTTTGATACTGTTTCTTGATCACTTTCATCATCACTGTCATCACTAACCATCTCCACATTGTTAAATTTGAGGCTCTCATGGTAATCTCCATCTTGTAGTCCTTTAATCTTTTTATCATCAAACACAACATGTATTGATTCCACAACAATGTTGGTTCTTAGATTGTAGACTCTATATGCTTTACCAATAGCATATCCAACAAAAATTCCTTCATCTGCTTTGGCATCAAACTTCCCATTCCGATCAGTTTGATTTCTCAAGATATAACTTTTGTAGCCAAAGACATGAAGAAAGTTTAGAGTTGGCTTCTTGTTCTTGAACAATTGATAAAGAGTCGTACATTTTGCTTGATTAACCAGAGAAATATTCTGAGTGTACCATGCAGTATACAGCTTCAGCCCAGAAATATGTTGGTAATTTAGATTCTTCAAGCATTGTCCTTGTAGCTTCAATAAGTGATCTGTTCTTCCTTTCTACTACTACATTTTGTTGTGGAGTTCTTCCTGCTGAAAACTCATGCAAAATCCCATTTTCTTCACAAAATGCTCTCATGACAAAATTCTTGAACTCAGTTCCATTGTCACTCCTGATTCTTCTGACTTAAAATCAGGATGATTATTGACTTGCCTTATATGATTGATGATGATTTCACTAGCCTCATCTTTAGACTTTAGGAAATATGTCCAAGAGAACTTTGAGAAATCATCTACAATTACTAGGAAAAATCTTTTCCTTGAGATGGACAACACATTGACTGGTCCAAACAAATCCATGTGTAGCAGTTGCAAAGGTTCTTCAATTGTTAAATCAAGCTTCTTTCTGAATGATGCTTTGATCTGCTTTTCTTTCTGGCAAGCATCACACAGTACATCCTTAGAAAACTCCACTTGAGGAATACCTCTAACCAGTTCTTTCTTTACTAGTTCATTCATGGTCTTGAAGTTTAAATGGGATAGCTTCTTGTGCCATAACTAACTTTCATCCTGACTTGCTTTGCTGAGAAGAAAAGTAACAGATTCTGCATTTGATGAGTTGAAGTCAGCTAGGTACACATTCCATTTTCTCACACCAATGAGAACCACTTTGTTGCTTCTCTTGTTTGTCACAACACAGGCTTGTGAGTTGACGGTTACTGAGTTGCCTTTATCAAAAAGTTGGCTGATACTCAACAAATTATGCTTGAGATCATCCATTAAGGAAACCTCCTCAATGATGACATTGTCTTTTGAAATCAAGCCATATCCCACAGTATAACCCTTGCTGTCATCTCCAAAAGTAATACTTGGGCCAGCTCTTTCCTTGAACTCTGTGAGCATGGTAGAATCACCAGTCATGTGTCTTGAACAACCACTATCCAAGTACCATAGATTCTTTCTGTTTCCCTGCACACATCAAAATCAAACCAAGTTAATTTTGGTACCCAAGTTTCCTTGGGTCCTGTCGGGTTAGCTTTCTTTTTCTGTTTCTTAGGTTTGATCTCATTTGACTTGGGGATATCAGATTCATCCTTAGTCATTTGAGTTGGAACTTTAAAACCATTCATTACAGAAGAATTATCATGCATATTTTGATTAACAGGGAATGGCATGCTATTAGTAAATATGTTATTCCAGTAAGGCATGCTAAATGGCATTTGTGGCATACTAAATACAGCATAATAAGGATTAGGTGCAAATGGCATATTAGTAAACTGTGCATTCATATTCTGTGTAGACATAGCATTCATAGGCATAGAAGGCATGGCATTTATGTTGGGAAAATGAGGTGGCACAGATATGGAAGTAGGCATGGCAGTTTTGCAATTAACAGACAAATGATTTACACTACCACACTTGACACAGATTTTTCTAGGAGCATATTTATCAAGTGTGTAGTTGTTGTGCTTGTTAATTCCTACTTTACCATTTCTATTATTTTTCTTTTTAGCCTCTATTTTAACCTCAATCTTTTCCAGTCTGCCACTCAATTGCTTGACAGTCATATGACCAACATTAGCCTTTTTCTTCTTCTTCACTTGACTAGATTCTCCTAAAATAAAGTTTTTGGAAACTGATCCATACTTTTCATTTAACTTGGCAAGTTTGGTTTTACTCACAGGTTTGCTCACAGCCAACGGATGAGGATTTATGTCACTCGACGGATAATCCTTTTGGTTATCCGACGGATGACTCTCATCATCCGTCGAGTCCACATCTGTTAGCAATCCCTCAACCAAGTTGGATTCCAGCTTCTCCTTATTCTTCTTCCAGGCTGCATCACAAAAGGACTCAATACCTTGAACTTTGGTGATTTAAGCATGGACATCTCTAGATGTTTTCCATGCCTTAATCACCTCCTGTTCTCATTCAAGCTGCTTCTTCAAGATCACTTCTTTCTTCAAGGACTCAGTTAATTCATCCTTAGCAATTTTACACTTAATTCTCAATTTTTCAAATTCAATGAACTGAGATTCTAGCACATTATTCCTCTCACTTAAAATTAAATTGTTTTCTTTGATTTTAGCATTTTCCTTAGTAAGAGACTTAAGTGTAACACGCAAATGATATAATTCTGTAGACATGTCATTTATTGCATCATTACACTCAGTTTTAGATAAATATGCAAGGTTAGTGGTGATTACTAGATTACTTGAAAAACTTGTCTCTGTTTCATCAGACTTGTCCATTAGGGCTAGATTGACATAGCTGACATCCTCATCCTCATCCAAACCATCTGCTGCACAGTCATTTTCTTGTGTAAAGAAAGCCCTTTCATTTTGTTTGAGCAACTCAAAGTATTTCTCTTTATAATCCACAGGCTCAAACTACTTTTTGCTGGAATCTGACTTTCTACACTCACTGGCAAAGTGCCCTTCCAAGCCATATTTTAAACACTTGAATTTTGATTTATCCACCATGTTTCTATTTGCCTTAGCAGCTCCAAAGTTCTTCTTGAACTTGAGCTTGGAAAATCTTCTGGAAAGAAATGCTAGATGTTCATGAATAACTTCTATGTCATCTTGGCTCAAAGAATCTTCATTTTCTGCTAGCAGCCCCTTGCCCTTGTTTTCACAGACCTTTGAAGTTGATTCAACAGCTTCCATCGTCATCTCCTTCTCTTTTTCTAACTCAGCAACTAGTGCAATGGATCCTCCTTTCTTCTTTCCTCTCTCCATCCTCTCATCTTGCTCTATTTCAAGCTCATAAGTTTTCAGGATGCCATACAGTCTCTCCAAAGTAAACTCCTTGTAATCTTGAGAGTTTCTCATGAGACTATCATAGGTTTCCATTCCTTTGGAAGAGATCTAAGGAACTTAAGATTGGAGCCTTTTGTCTCATAGACCCTTCCATGCAACTTCAGAGCATTTAGTAGTTTTTGAAATCTACTAAAAATGTCAGTGAGAGATTCACTATCTTCACTATGAAAGTTCTCATATTGCTGAATTAGTAGCTGCATCTTGTTTTACTCTAACTTGTTCAGTGCCATCACAGATAATCTGTATAGTATCCCAAACTTCCTTGGCAGTTTTGCAATTAATGATGTTGTCAAACATGTCACCATCAACTCCATTGAACAGGATATTTATGGCCTTCTTATCTTTCCTGACTTGTTCAATATCAGGATCTGACCATTCATGCCTTGGCTTGGGAAGTGATGGCTACTTTCAAGTTGCAGCTCTCATTGGTACATGAGGGCCTCTCTCTATGCAATCTACAATGGCCTCATCTTGAAAAAGTAAATGAAGATGCATTTTTACCTTCCAGTGATGGTAATTATCTTTATCCAGAAAAGGAATCTTGACTCCAACATCCTTCTTGTTCATCTTGCTATTTTGTTGTGATCTTTAAACTCTTTGTTTATCAAGAGCTTGCTCTGATACCAATTGTTAGTCCCTAACAATGCAACAAGAATTACAGAAGGGGGGTTGAATGGAATTCTTGAAACTTTTTCTTGGTTTAAAAGTGTTCTAACTTAAAATATATATCTGTGTGAATTGATTTGCAAAGTGCGGAATAATAACTTGGAATGAATCAAAACACAAGCAATTAAAAACACAAGTCTTTAAAAAACTTTCTGGTGGATTTGAATGTATCCACCAGAGATATATTTTATATCAAGAGAACTCTATATAGAAAGATTAGCTCACAGCTGCTTACAAATATGAACAACTAAGTTTTTACAGAGAAATGCTAAGAATACAGCTTACAAATGTTTCTCTGAGAATTTTCTGCTTAGTATTCTTGTTGTTCTATTTGCTACTTCTTGGTTTATATATCACCAATATTACAAAGTAATAAGACAAGATAATAAAACAAAACCTATCAAGTCTAATACTCTGCTGCTTTATTACTCTATTCCAACATCTTTGAATATCTTCATAATAGCATGGAAATGGAAATGCTTCTTTGTTCTCTAAAACCCAGTTGAATAGGCTTCCATATTCCTTTTGCATATACTCGACGCATGTGACTGTGTTGCCACTGTTAACAGATGTTTGAATTGATTATCCATCGGGTACATGATCATCAGTCGGGTTGCCTTGTTGATCATCCGTCGAGTGGCATTGTTGTTTATCCGTCGAATAGCTATCTGGCACTTGACTTCACTTCATTTATGCAGAATTGCAAGACATCATCTATCTAAACAAGGTGTATACAAAAATGTACTACAGACTCATTATTACACAAGCTACTCACTATATGGATAATAAATCATCATCCGTCGGGACTATATTGAGTCATCCATCAGGACTATATTTCTTATCCGTCGAGAGCTACATTTTTCACTAAGTAAATCTACTAAGGTGTTTTGTCAATGCAATCATCAAGTTCACAACATATCCATAACAATTTCAATCAAAGAAAGAATCAGAAAGTAGAAGACCAAGGGTTACAAGAATTGGTCTTCTGTTAAACAAAGCATAAGGAATGGTATATCAAACAATTCAGTATCAAGAATCAGTATATGGTATATGTGTATTTGTGGAGTAGTAACGTATATGTGTGGTTCATATCTGATAATTCAACAATCACTGGTTTGTAAAGAATAAGACTTATGGCTCAAGATCAATAAGAATCAGGGTTTAGGGTTAAGTACTTCAAAGTACTTGCAATATAGAACAAGAACTGTTTGGAATAAGATAATGAAGAGAATTCAAAGGTACATGCAATAAAATCAAGAAGAATAAGAACACTTTCCTTATCAATCCGCTTTTACTTTACTAACACTTGTCAGTTGGTTCCCACTCGTCAATCACTTGCTTTCCCTTTCGACGTCTCGCTTCCTCTATTAAACATGACATTCACTTATCAATACTCATTCTCATATCGTTCTATTCGTTACAAGCTTCTAACTACCCTTCGTTTCACCCAAATCCGATGTACGGATTGAAAGTTATGAATAAAACAGTCAAACAATGCATGTACAATCATATTATGCATCAATCGGATGACATATAACATGTAGCACGTAAGATATTCAATTAAAATAATTATCCAAAGAAGATTCAGGATTAAAATGATTTTCCAGGTATTTAATAATTTTTTTTGAATATTTTTCGGAATTAGAACGGGTCTTCGAATCATTTTATAATTAAATAACAGGTTTCGAACACCCGAATCTGACTTTGAAATGATTTAATAATAATTATCGAGCCTTGAAAATAATTTAAAATATTATTTTACAACTCGAAACTATTTTTCAGAATTTTTAAATCAAAAATAAATAATTAAATCTAATTAATAAATCAATTACAATTAATTAATAATTAATTAAATTAATTAATCAATTAATAATAAATTAATCGATTAATTAAAATAATTTAAAACTAATTAAAATTAATTAATAAAATAATTTTGATTTATTTTTAAGTAAATAAATAATTAAAACGAATTTTCTAAATTTAAAATAATTAAATAATAATTTTCTGAATTTTAAATAATAAAAATATCATTTTTAAAATATAGTAAACAACAATCCATTTTTTGTAAAATTTTACAACTCCAGTGACCAAAGTGTAAAAACAGGCGTCAAAAATTTTGATTTAGGAAAATTTGGATTGAAATCGGGTTAATTCCCGGGTCGAAATCGACCCCACCGGGTCAATCAAGAACAAACTGGCCAGTTCCAGAATCTGGCGAACAGGACTTTTCTGGCGACGTCAATTAGTAGCAAAACGGGAACCGTTTAATCAGGGTTTTGCTGTGTAACTACTCTAAAGTCTTCCAGTAACACAGATATGCCAGTATTTAACAGGAACAAGTCCCCAATCGTGTTTTCCGGTGAAACCTCCATGAATGCCGGAGAAGCTTCGAGCTTCTCCGGTGATACGTTCCAGGCATCCAATAGTGCATAAAATTACATGGATTAACTCGTTTTGATACGATCTGTCGATTAGTGCAACTCAAACATACCCAAAATCAACAGATTTAAAAGTCCCAAATTTCGATTGAAATTATTCAAAAATATAAACCCTAATTTTCAAATCCAAGAATCAAACATCAATTTCTATATGTTATTGAACTCCAAATTCGATGTATAATATACCAAAATGACCAGAAAAAGATTATCTACACGATAGAATCATCAAATCATATCAACAACAAAAATTCATATATAAATCCTTAATTAATTCAAATTAAAATAAATAAATAAGAAGAAAACCTTGATTTCTGCTCTGAATAGATGGTGGAGATGGATAGAGTTCTTCAAGAGCTTTGATTTGATATATAGCACGTTTGAATCAGAGTTTGATAAAGCCTTCGTTCGTGCGTTTGATTCTGAAGAACGTAACTTTCTTAGGGTTTTTCTCTATAAATTAATAGTTTTAATTGACTGATTGTGATTATACGAGTAAAATGAAATAATTAAAGGGCTATATATATTTATGGAATATTGGTTCGTGATGGATCATTTTGGATCGATATATTAGTTGCTTAGCCGCTAAGTAACTGCAAAAACATTCCGATTTGATACCCGTATTGGATAATTATCCAAACTGGGCTTCTTATAAAACATTTAATACAAAAATAATGTAATAATATCCCGTCTTTTGAGAATACTGATTTTGCTGGTTTATCGAAATGATTATCGTATCGAAAATCGTACGACGGGACGTGTACGAGCCAAACCGTAATCCGGATCGAAAAAGTCAAAACACGGAAAATGTCCGGAATTATCTGATTAGGTTAGAAAGGAGTTTTTGGAAGAGTTTTAGGTTGTAAAAACGTAAAAACTGTTGAAGTCGGACGATTCCCGGTAATTATTCAAAAAATAATTATTAAATTCATAAATTAATATAAAATCATATAACACTCCAAAAATTACCAGAAAAATACCTTAATTATCTATATTTAATTCTGGACATTTTAAATTAACTTATTCACCTTTTATCACATTTAAACATCTAAATATCAATATCAACCAACAGATAATTCACCAAAAATTCATATATAATCATATAATAATCATTTATTGATAAAATAATTACACGCGATATCCCGGATATTACATTCTTCCCCCCTTAAAATGATTCTTTTACCTCAGAATCTCTTAAGTAAACAACTGAGGGCACTTTTCACGCATATCACTTTCTAATTCCCAGGTTGACTCTTCAACCTTTGGGTTTCTCCACAATACTCTTATTAAATTTACAACTTTATTTCTCAATATCTTTTCTCTCTTTTCTAGAATCTGTATTGTATTTTCTATATAAGATAAATCTGCCTGAAGTTCTATCGGCTCATACTCAATTACATGCCTAGAATCTGGATAATACTTCTTAAGCATCGATACGTGAAAAACATTATGAATATGCTCCATATGTGGGGGTAACGCCAATTCGTATGCTACCTTGCCGACATGTTTCAAAATTTCAAAAGGTCCAACGTATCTAGGACTTAGCTTTTCTTTCTTTCCGAATCTCGATAATCCTTTCCATGGTGACACTTTCAGTAACACTAAATCTCCTTCTTCGAATTCCATATCCTCTCTGGATTGATCTGCATATTTCCTTTGATGATTTTGTGCTGTAATTAACCTTTCTGGATGACTTCTTTTGTCTGTTGTTCCAATTCGGGTCCAAGTATCTTACATTCTCCGACTTCTTCCCAATACACTGGTGATCGACATTTGCGTTCATAAAGAGCTTCATAGGGAGGCATTACGATATTGGCATGATAACTGTTATTGTAAGCAAATTCCACTAAGGGCAAATGCTCGTCCCAATTTCCTTTAAAATCAATGGCACAAACACACAACATATCCTCAATTGTTTAAATTTTTCTCTCGCTTTGGCCGTCAGTCTGCGGATGATAAGCTATACTCATATTTAACTTAGTTCCCAAACATTCTTGAAAACTTCTCCAAAATCTTGAATTGAATCGTGGACCTCGATCAGATACAATAGACATAGGGACTCCGTGACGAACTACTATTTCCTTCAAATATATGTGAACCAATTTGTCCAATGAAAATCTTTCGTTGATAGGTAAGAAGTGAGCTGATTTGGTTAGTCTGTCCACTATAACCCAAATAGCATCGTGATTTACTTTCATCCTTGGTAAGCCAAATATAAAATCCATAGCAATGTGCTCCCACTTCCATTCTGGAATCTCTAGTGGTTGTAACAATCCGCTTGGTCTCCGATGCTCTGCTTTAACTTTCTGACACGTATAACATTTTCTAACCCATTTCGTAATTTCTCTTTTCATATCTGGCCACCAATAATTCTCTTTCAAATCTCTGTACATCTTGGTACTTCCTGGATGGATGGAATACCTTGAGTTGTGAGCTTCTTGTAGAATTTCATTCTTCAATTCTGCCACTGATGGTATCCAAATTATGGAAGAAAATCTGAGAATACCTTGATCGTCTTTCTGAGTGCATAATTCTTCTCCTACCAAATGATTGATATCTTGATCCATTATTTCCTTTTGACATCTCTTTATCTTTTCTAGCAATTCTGGTTGAAACGTCGTACTATACATCTTTGCTTCATAAGGCTTAAAAATTCTAACTTCCAATTCCAATTTCTAAAATTCCTTATATAACTCTTCAGGTACTGTCAACACGTTCAATCTTTCTTTTCTGCTTAATGTACTTGCCACCATATTCGCTTTTCCTGGATGATAGTTAATAGTACAATCATAGTCTTTGATCAACTCCAACCATCTCCTCTGTCTCATGTTAAGCTCCTTTTGCGTAAATATGTACTTCAAACTTTTTTGATCCGTATAGATCTCGCATTTTTCTCCGTATAGGTAGTGTCTCCAAATTTTCAAGGCGAAGACTATTGCCGCTAGTTCCAAGTCATGAGTGGGATACTTCTGCTCATGAGGTTTCAGTTGTCTAGACACATATGCAATAACTTTATCATGCTGCATCAAAACACAACCTAATCCCTTATGAGAAGCATCACTATAGATTACGAAATTCCCTTGATCATCTGAAAGTGACAAAACAGGTGTCGTGATCAATCTCTTCTTTAATTCTTGAAAACTTTCTTCTCACTTCTCATTCCATATAAACTTCTCATTTTTCCTGGTAAGCTTCGTTAAAGGTGTCGCAAGCTTCGAGAAATCTTGAACAAATCTTCGATAATATCCCGCTAATCTCAAGAAACTTCTCACTTATGTTGGTGTTTTTGGCCTCTCCCAATTCATAACAGCTTCAATCTTTGCTGGGTCCACTTTGATTCCTTCATGACTTACTACGTGTCCTAAGAATTGAACTTCTTGTAACCAAAGCTCAAACTCACACTTCAAGAATTCGGCATACAACTTCTTCTTTCTTAAAATTTCCAAAGATATCCTTAGATGCTCCGCGTGATCTTCCGTTGACTTTTGAGTAAATCAAAATATCATCGATAAACATAATTACAAACTTATCCAAATATTCCTTCAAAATTCTGTTCATCTAGTCCATAAATGCTGCTGGGGCATTGGTCAATCCAAAAGATATCACTAAGAATTCATAATGACCGTATCTTGTTCTGAAAGCTGCCTTTGGTATATCTTCAGGTTTGATCTTTAACTGGTGATACCTAGATCTCAAATCAACTTTAGAGAAATACTTGGCTCCTTTCAGCTGATCAAACAAATCATCGATTCGAGGTAATGGATACTTGTTCTTAATCGAAAGCTTATTGAGTTCTCGATAGTCGATGCATAACCTCATGCTTCCGTCTTTCTTCTTAACAAATAGTACCGGTGCACCCCATGGGGATACACTGGGTCAAATCACTCCTTTTTCTAACAGCTCCTGCAATTGCTTTGCTAGTTCCTTCATTTCAACTGGCGCCATTCTGTACGGGGCCTTAAATACTGGTTCCGTTCCAGGTGCTAAGTCGATCGTAAACTCAATTTCTCTATCTGGAGGAAGTCCTGGTAATTCATCTGGAAACACATCTAGAAATTCATTTACCACTGGAATGTCTTCCAGTTTTGCTGGATCCTGACTTCTATCTATCACATAAGCAATGAAATGCTCGCATCCTTGTTGTAGTAACTTCTTGGCTTGAATCATGGTCAAGAACTTCTTCGCTTGCCTCTGACCTTTAAACGCACCACTTTCTCGTCTGGCAACTTCAAGATTACCTTCTTGTTATGATAGTCTATCTGAGCATCATGCTTAGATAGCCAATCCATTCCTAGAATAACGTCAAACTCTCCTAACTTAAATGGTATCAAGTCAGCATCAAACTTATTGCCAGAAATTTCAATCTCACAGCTCTTACACACTTGGTTAACAGGTACACGTTCCTGATTTGCTAATTCCACCGTCATAATCTCACTTAACAATTCAATTGGACAATTCAACTTATCAACAAAATCTTTAGAAATAAATGATCGAGTTGCTCCCGAATCTAATAAGCACTTTAGCACTTAAAAGATTCACAGTAAGCATACCTGTTACAACATTAGTGTCCATGATAGCATCCTTTACAGACCTGTGATAAACTCTAGCTCTGGGAGGTTCATTCACTGTTGGAGTAGCTCCCATGATTCGTAGTGTATTATTGACTGCAACTGGTGCCTTGCAATCCCTGGCTATGTGCCCTGGCTTTCCGCACTTGAAACAAGTATACCCAATTACTGGAACTTTACCTGTCTGATCCCTGGTAGGCTGATCCTTGTTGACTGGCTCCCTGGCTGGCTGATTATGGCACTCCCTTGAATAGTGCCCCCTCTGGTTGCATCTATAGCAGACCACATTCAACTTGTTACAAAATCCATCATGCTTCTTCCCGCAGACTTGATAGTCTGGTATAGCTGGTCTCTGCTGGGTTGGCTGGTTCCCAATGGTTGGAACGTTACCTTGGCCTCCGTTGCTTACATTTTGTCTGTTAAAATTTCTTCCGGGCTGGAACTTGCCCTTCCTCTGATTAAAATTTGGAAACTTCCCTGCTTGTGACTGTCCTTCAGTTCCTTCAAACTTCCTTTTCTTACTTTCCCTCTCCTTCTGAGACATTTCACTTTCTGTCTCTGCAATCATGGCTTTCTGCACAACTCCCGCATACGTGTCCAACTCAAATATGGCCACCTTCCCTCGGATCCATGTCTTAAGTCCTTGCTGGAACCTTTTAGCTTTCTTCCTATCAGTGTCCACATATGATGGTACAAACCTAGACAATTCCTCAAAATTACTTTCATAATCTTCCACTGACATATTCCCTTTCTTGAGCTCCAGAAATTTCAATTCCATTTGATCCTGAACAAACCGAGGGAAATATTTCTCGAGAAATAATTCCTTGAATATCTCCTATGTAACTTCATCTGTACCTTCCAATACTTTAACAGTTTCCCACCAATAGGTGGCTTCATTCTTCAAATAGTAACTTACAAACTAAGTCTTCTGTTCCTCTCTCACCTTGACTAAGGCAAATGCCTTCTCAATCTCCTTCGACCATACCTTTGCCTCAATAGGATCTACAGAACCTTTAAAACTTTGGTGGGTTCACCACCTGAAAGGTCTTAAAGGTTACCTGAGTATTAGTCTGCATCTGTTGTTGTTGAGTTAGGTGGACTATTTGTTGGGCCAAGATTTGAAGAATCTGGGCTATAGTTGGGTCTATGGGACCTGGATTGGCATTCCGGTTATTGTTGTCTTGGGTATTATTGTTGTTGTTGCTGGTTTCTTCATTTTGGTTGGTGGAATGAGTGTTTGTTCTAGGAGGCATTTTCTGTAAAGAATCACACAACTTATTTAGCCTTTAAATCAGATCCTTTTTATGAAAAGATTTTTGTCAAATAGAAATATCTATTTTTAAAAACATTTTCAATCGTTGAACTACGTAAATTGCATGCTTCTTTACATAATGTAAACAGTTAAAGGGAAAAGGGTACATGTTATCACAAAAGTTTCATTATTGGTGTAGTAAGATAAACATGTATGGTAAAGTAAATGACAATTCTGGAAAAAGGAAATGTACTGATATATATGTCAAAGTTTGGTAGCACAAGCATGAAATGTTTTATTAAAGGCACAGGTACAACATGACTATCCATTATTCCGCAACTCTAGTTTATTTATATACCTACCACAAGTCTGATAATACACACTACACAATATTATACATATATCAGCTGTCACATCATCTTCGTCGTTTAGTTTCAAGGAAACTCTGGTCCACCAAGTCCCTCCAAATCCTCCAATACCTCTCTGGCCCATCTCATAAGAGCATCTGGGCTGCATACTCACAAGTAACTCTATGAAGTCTAGCCTCAAGTATTCGTCGGGTCACCTGAATCTCATTCTGAAGTTCTTTCACATTGCTATCCATATATATATTCCTGATAATGTGTTGTAGCTCCTGGATCTGTGCCAACAGGGGTTCTCATTTCAAAAGAAGAGCCTCATACTTGTGGTAGGGAATAAGGTGTGGAGTAAACTGGAAAGATGCACCCGCAACCGAATGTCCGGTAGAGTCAGAATCAGCAGGTGGGGGTCCTCGAATAGGTGGTCTCATACTTGGAGGTGGAATAGCTCATAATGGTACAACCGTCGCAACAGGTATTATAGCTGACACCGGAGGAAGAGCAGAACGTGGATCAGATGACGGTCTTCTAACTGAAGGCTCAGAATAATCAGACGATATCGAGATAAAGGAATCTGCCATCGCTGCTATCTGAAATCACGCTATTAGATAAGAATCTTGAATCTTGTCATGAGTCATACTAAAACCTGCTATTTTTTCATACTCAACCTCTCGACGTTCTATTCATTTAATTTCTAATACTAATCTTAACCCTCTACCCATTCCCGACAATCTAGGCTTGTGGCAGTGACTTTAGACCTTAGCTCTGATGCCAAACCTGTGACGCCCTCCAAACCCGGGTCAGAAGTTTGGGGTCCACAACACACACACTATATTTAAACCTGTTTATGAGTATAATAATGATATATATGCAATGACCCTACTTACCATAATCCACAGATCGACGCAGTTTAAAGTATGTCCACAATCCACAACCTTATTTATTTTACAAACGTACCAAATCTCAGTTTCTTTATCTTACAACGGAAGTAAATTTTATTACAACTATCAACATAAACTAAGCCAAACATCGTCTGCTAGCTTATCCCATTTCAACCCGAATACCTAGCTTGCACGCTTGTCTAGGGATCCTCGCTACCACCAGTTTCATTTTTCACTGGAAAGAATATAAATAGATTTGTAAGAGTGAGCTAACTAGCTCAACAAGTCACAATGACAGTCACTGAGATTAACAATGATCAATTGAAATGATGTAAGGAATCAAGTTTACTAATAAGAAATGATTAGAATTGGATATTCACTTTTATTTTAAAAACCAAGGTTAGGCTGCTGATCAGTCACGCACTAACCCTGAGTAAGGCTTCCAGCTTTGCTCTGGATACTGAATCCAAGGCACACATTGGCCTATTATGACCACGAATCTGGTCCGACCACGAATCTGGTCCATATTTAAAAACAAACCAATTCTAGAATAACAATATGTTAAACAATGTAAATCAATAAGATGAATTATAAATAACATTTATCTTGAAGTGTAGGGTGATTCAAGATTCCAAGAAGGTATGACAATAGAATTGTAAAGGTTGGCTTTCAATCAAAGAAATAATCAAAAAGTAGAAGACCAAGGGTTCAAGTGTTACAAGAATTGGTCTTCTGTTAAACAAAGCATAAGGATTGGTATATCAAGCAATTCAGTATCAAGAATCAGTATATGATATATATATATTTGTGGAGTAGTATCATATATGTGTAGTTCATATCTGAGAATTCAACAATTAATGGTTTATAAAGAATAAGGCTTATGGCTCAAGATCAATAAGAATCAGGGTTTAGGGTTAAGTACTTCAAAGTACTTGCAATATAAAATAAGAACTGTTTGAAATAAGATAATAAAGAGAGTTCAAAGGTACTTGCAATATAATCAAGAAGAATAAGAACACCTTCCTTATCAATCCGCTTTTACTTTACTAACACTTGTCAGTTGGTTCCCACTCGTCAATCACTTGCTTTCCCTTTCCACGTCTCGCTTCTTCTGTTAAACATCACATTTACTTATCAATACTCATTCTCATATCGTTCTATTCGTTACAAGCTTCTAACTACCCTTCGTTTCACCCAAATCCGACGTACGAATTGAAAGTTATGAATAACATAGTCAAACAATGTATGTACAGTCATATTATGCATCTATAGGATCACATATAACATGTAGTACGTAAGATATTCAATTAAAATAATTATTCAAAGAAGATTCAGGGTTAAAATGATTTTCCAGGTATTTAATAAAAGAAATTGAACATTTTTCGGAATTAAAACGGGTCTCCGAATCATTTTATAATTAAATTACAGGGTTCGAACACCCGAATCTGACTTTGAAATGATTTAATAGTAATTATCGAGCATTGAAAATAATTTAAAATACTATTTTAAAGCTCGAAACTATTTTTCAAATTTTTTTAATCAAAAATAAATAATTAAATCTAATTATTAAATCAATTACAATTAATTAATAATTAATTAAATTAATTAATCAATTAATAATAAATTAATCGATTAATTAAAATAATTAAAAACTAATTAAAATTAATTAATAAAATAATTTCAATTTTTTTAAGTAAATAAATAATTAAAAAGAATTTTATGAATTTAAAATAATTAAATAACAATTTTCTGATTTTTAAAATAATAAAAATATCATTTTTAAAATAAAGTAAATAGCAATCCATTTTTTGTAAAATTTTACAACTCCAGTGAGTAAAGTGTAAAAACAGGTGTAAAAATTTTGATTTAGGAAAATTTGGATTGAAACTAGGTTTATTCCCGCTTCGAAAACGACCCAACCGGGTCAATCAAGAACAGACTGGCCGGTTCCAGAATTCGGCGAACAAGACTATTCCGGCGAAATCAATTAGCAGCAAAACAGGAACCATTTGATCAGGGTTTTGCTGCGTAACTACTCTACAGTCTTCCAATAAAACAAATATGCCAGTATTTAACAGGAACAAGTCCCTGATCGTATTTTCCGGTGAAACCTCCATGAACGCCGGCGAAGCTTCGAGCTTCTCCGGTGATGCGTTCCAGGCATCCAACAGTGCATAAAATTACATGAATTAACTCGTTTTGATACGATTGGTCGATTACTGCAACTCAAACATACCTAAAATCAACAGATTTAAAAGTCCCAAATTTCGATTGAAATTATTCAAAAACACAAACCTTAATTTTAAAATCCGAGAATCAAACATCAAATTCTATATGTTATTGAACTCCAAATTCGATGTATAATATACCAAAATGACCAGAAAAAGATTATCTACACGATGGAATCATCAAATCATATTAACAACATTAAGAACAAAAAATCATATATAAATCCTTAATTAATTTGAATTAAAATAAATAAAAAAGAAGAAATTTTTTATTTCTGCACTTGAATAGATGGTGGAGATGGATAGAGTTTTTCAAGAGCTTCGATTTGATATATAGCACGCTTGAATAGGAGTTCGATAACGCCTTCGTTTGTCCGTTTGATTCTCAAGAATGTAACATTTTTAGGGTTTTTTGTTAGTCGCTAAGCACGCGCTAATAATTCACGCAAGTATACGCGATCGCAAGTAATATGAAATTATTTCTAGTTCGTTCCCACAGAGACTGGTTAAATTAACTATGTGATTTATGCACTTGTGCAACAATGATATGGCTATTATTCAATGCTAAGATGAATAAAAATTTGGTTTTGATTATACTACGATTAACTATTGAGAATTATACTAGAGAACATTAACTAAAGAGATTAAAGAGAGTTGAATAATATATGACACAAACATGGGATTTTAGCTTCATTAAGTACTTCATTCAATAGCCTTTTCGTTCTTAACCTTAGCATGCAATGGTGATGACACTAATCAGATAACACGAAACAGATAAATGCCAACTTTTGTTGTACGAATACCATACTACCAGACATCCACAAAAGAGATAGAAGCTGAATAGACACCAATTATATTGAGACCCTATATGTCTATAGAATTTGAAAACATAATGGTTTAATGCACAAGTTATCTATCGTGATTACATAGGGCAAGTAAGATGGTTAAAATTACCTACGAATCATGCATAACAATAACACATGAACCCATGCTAGCATGGCAAGTTCTAAATCCTTAAATTCACTGTCACTTCATTAAGAATTAACACGCTATCTTATAAGTTCGTGACGTTCATAAGACAAATAAGTACAACCAATACTAGGTTATCATACAATCACCACACACTAAGGCGTCGAAAAAAATCAACTAAAGAAATCCATAAATAAATCCTCTAGAACTCCATGATAACGAATAGCCCATAATCGGACTCATCATCAACGTGGGTTCCGATAAAAGCATGGTATAATAAATATAGTCTTTATAAATAAATAATAAACAAAGTACGTAATCCAGAGTATTAGGTTCAAATAAATAAGAAACGAGCATCCAAGATTACAACTTTAAACAAAGATTCACAAGAATAAACTAGATCTTCTTCACCTTCGTTAAATTATGCTATAGGTCTTCTTGTCGTCTTCTTCTTAAGCTCCGTTTTTAAAAAATGTCTTTTTATTGTCTTTAAATAGCATCCCAATTAAGCCAAAAGCCCAGAAAAACAATCTTCTATTTGAAACAGGAAACTGGATTCCTGACCTGGCACGGCCGCGCGCTTTACCAGCGTGGGCGCGCTGACATTCTATTTCTGGCGCGGCCGCGCGCTAGCACATCGTGGGCGTGCCGTTCATCTGGGAAAACTAGAATTGCCTTCTTTTATTGCTTCAACGAGTTGGTCTTCATGAGGCTTTATTCCTTGGACACCATCCTAACACCATATTAGCATCAAATCAATGCTAATTCACCTGAATCCCGGATTTATGCCTGAAATGCAAAAATACTAGAAAACACATTAAAACACCAACAAATTAAGTACAAATACACCAATTCAAAGCTTAATGGAGCGTTATAAAGTGTCATAAATGTCACTCAACATACCCCCAAACTTGAATCGATGCTTGTCCTCAAGTATAAACAGACTCAAAGAACTAGAAATAAAAATGCATGAATGCAACGATCCCCAATAGAATAACTAAACTAATCAACAAGCAACATCTCAATAAATGCAGTTATTCGCATAAAGATCAATCAAACCTTACAAATCAACCTACAAACCAGAGATGTGCGTGTGTGCAAATACTTACAGATATACTATCACAACTAGATCAATAATCATGACTCACTACTCATCAAAGCAATCGCAAGGTTATAAATAAAATAAAAGCTAGACTCAAAATAACTTATAACACTTTAATTCTTATATTGGAGCTTTACATGGACTCATGCTTTTATTCAAAACATATAAACAACACAAGTATGCTTATTTGACCGTGCAATGAGTGAGGTCCACAAAAGACTTAAACAATAGTACCCATGTAATGAGCGTTAGGTTAGCGGATCCCAGACCGTAAAAGCGTTAGGTCACTAGGCACAAAGTCCCCTAAAAACTTAATAACTCTAGTACTAAAGAGCCCACTCGTGATCAATTATACATAACATTTTTTTTTCTTCTTTTTTTTCTTCTTTTTTTTTTCTTTTTTTTCCACAAATTTCTGAACGAGTGCATTTTGCTCCATCTCGTTCAACTCTAGACTACTCATATAAAATGAGCTGGCTACTAGCCATTTGACACCTAGCCACAACAACTAGCAATGAAATCCAATTTTCTTCAATTTCAAAAATCCATGTTATTTTATCATTAAGAGAATATCCTAAATTCTAAATATAAACAAGCGATGAAACCTCGACAACAAACAAACCATGATCATAATCTAGCACTAAGCAACCTATAAGACTTAGTGAAATACAATTATCTCTAGCATGCAACTCAATTCGATAAGACTTAACATCACTAAATACGACATCACTATACTAGCATCAATATCACAAATCAATCGGAAAAATCATCTAAGGGATCATGTTATTATGCAAATGCATGAACTATATGAACAAACTATCATAAAAACTACAAAAAAAACTACATGAAAAAATATGCAACTATATGCACTAAACTATCATGAATATGCAAACTATATGCAACTCATACAAAACATATTCCTTCAACTACTACCCACAAACATAAAATTTTCACTGTCCTCGGTGAAGGTAATAGTAAGGAATCAGGCATACATACTCGAAATCAGGATCCTCACCCCCAACGGGTGGAGTGTCAGGCATGTATGGAGGTGGATACATGGAGGCCTCACCAAATACTGGCCACTGGATGTCAACTCATGTGGCTCTGAATGCAGTCCCTAGTGCCTGGGTGAGATCACGTACAAACCGACTATGGATGTCATGCATCGCATCCTTTCTTCTCGCTAGACGCCTATACAGCGTCGTGCTCATACCAACTCCAACATCTGCTCCTGCTTCTTCCTGCTCCTGCTGTGATGGACCAGCCTCCTCGCCCAACTGAGATCTCCAAGTTGTTCTACTCGACTGAGCTGCCCCTACAGCTGGCCTCCCACCAGGCAGATGGTCAAAAGAATATCCAAGCCCCTTCAAATCAGGCTTGTCTCCATCCCACTCTTGTATCGTCGCCAAAGTGGTGTTGTCAATCGGAGCACTCGAAATCTGGAGCTGCTCATGTGCTGGCCAATGAACACCAACTACCACACATAGCTTCGTCACAACGGACGCATAAGGTATAGACCCCGTAATACTCCCTCACAAAAATCTCAGAATACTCTGGTAGATCACCATCCCAAGGTCCACATAGTCACCCCCCACAACAGTCGTGCACATTCCACAATCACATCATACACATGAGAAGATGGCATGATGTTAACACAGATAAACGCATTCCATGCACGAGCAAACCTGTTCATGCTTGAAGCAGGGAACATGGAATAATTATTTGTGCCCCTTTTGAACTTCCAATGAGTCTCAGGCACATAAAAAGTAGCAACTATCAAATCCAAATCAAAGTCCTCTGGAGTCTTATAATTCCAGGTATCCTGACCGGGCTTCCTTGTGGGTTGCTCAATCACCCTCCTTATCGCATCTACACTGTACTTCACCGTCATCCCCCTAACCACAGCGAAACCATTCTTCTCCGCCTTAGCATTAAAATAAAACTCTCGAACAACAATCATGGGCACAGCAGCGGGTGTCTCACAAAAAGCAACCCAACCCATCTCTAAGATCATCTCCAACAACTTACCATCCTTCCTTGATGGCACAAAACCTCGCTCCTTTGCTATAGGCTTCGAGAGAAGCCTCGTATACTCCGCTTCAGCCTCGGGAGTTGAAAACCTCGGCCTTACACCACCTGCACTCGAAGAATCAGTGGTGCTGCTGCTGACTTGAGTTCTTTGTCTCTTGGGTGCCATTGGGATTGAATAAGAGAGAACAAAACATAAGTGTTTGAGAGAGAATTGTGTTTGAGAATTTGAGAAGTGGTGGAGAAGTTTGTGTATAAGTGTATGTATATATAGGAGGTGAGAAGATAATTAGATATGGAATAGAAGTGAGAATTGATTATGGGAATAATGGGTTTGATTTGGAGAGGGAAATTTGGGATATGGAAGAGTAAAATTTGGGTAGAAATTGATTTTTAAAGAAGTCCCCGATTTTCTCTTCACAAACTGCCTTTTTTTAATCGGGACCCTAGCGCGGCCGCGCGCTAGACCAGCGTGACCGCACTCACTTTCTGTCAAATCGGCGTGGCCGCGCGCTAGATCAGTGCGGGCGCACTTGGTTCCTCGAATTACAGCGCGGCCGCGTGCTAGATCACCGTAGTAATGCTTCAACCTCTAACCATTTACCTTGAATGCTTTGCCCAGATCATTCTCAAAAATCTCCACCGCTCCATGTGGAAACACAGTTTTGATAACAAACGGCCCTGACCACCTTGACTTCAACTTCCCAGGAAAAATACGGAGATGAGAGTTAAACAAAAGAACTTGTTGCCCCGACACAAATGATTTGAGCATTAGACCCCTATCGTGCCACCTCTTGACTTTCTCCTTATACATTTTGTTGTTTTCATATGCTTGAAGTCGAAACTCGTCGAGTTTATTCAATTGAAGCATCATCTTCTTTCCAACTACATCCAAGTCCAGATTCAAAATTTTCAAATCCCAATACGCTTTATGCTCTAGCTCCACCGGCAAATGACACCCCTTACCATAAACCAACTGAAACGGCGACATTACCAATGGATTCTTGTATGTTGTTCTATACGCCCAAACAGCTTCGTCAAGCTTCAAAGACCAATCCTTCCTTGATGGGCACACAACCTTCTCTAAAATGCGCTTGATCTCTCTACTAGACACCTCAGCTTGACCATTCATCTGAGGATGATATGCTGTAGCAATGCGATAATTCACATTATACCTTTGCATCATAGCAGTGAACTTGCGATTGCAAAAATGCGACCCCTCATCACTGATTATGACTCTTAGAGTTCCAAATCTTATGAATATCTGCTTGTGAAGAAAATTAAGCACTACTTTCGCATCATTTGTTGGCAATGCCTTAACTTCAACCCATATCAACACATAATCAACTACCAACAAGATATAGTGATTGTTACAAGATGAGATAAATGGCCCCATAAAGTCAATTCCCCAAACATCGAATACTTCAACCTCGAGAAGCACATTAAGAGGCATCTCATCCCTCTTGGATATATTACCCACATATTGATATCGATCACATTTCAAAATGAACTGATGAGCATTTTTAAACAAAGTCGGCCAAGAGAAACCTGCTTGAAGAATACGAGTTGTTGTATTTTCTCCACCATAATGTCCTCCATACGCCGTTGAGTGGCAATCTCTCAAGATCACCCCGTTTCGCTGTAAGGAATACATCTCCTGATGATTTGGTCAGCTCCTTGTTAAAAAAGAAATGGCTCATCCCACATATACACTTCACTTCATGCAGAAACTTCTTCCTTTGAGCGTATGATAAGTCGGGAGGCATGATATTACTCACAAGGTAGTTCACAATGTCTGCAAACCACGATTTTTCCTCTTGCACTCCAAACAGCTGCTCATCGGGAAACGACTCATTTATTAATGTCTTCTCCAGTGAAGTTGCAATTGGATCCCCTAAATGGGAGAGATGATCAGCAACTTGATTCTCAGTCCCTTTTCTAGTCCTTGATCTCTAATTCAAAGTCCTGGAGTAAAAGAACCCATCTGATCAATCTAGGCTTCGAGTCCTTCTTTGAGATAAGATACCGAATGGCAGCGTGATCAGTGATAACTGTCACCTTTGTCCCAAGCAGATAAGATCGAAATTTCTCAAAACCATAGACGATAGCCGAAAGTTCTTTTTCCGTAGTAGTGTAGTTCAGTTTAGCACTATTAAGAGTCTTACTAGAATAGTAGACTACATGAAATATGTTGTTCCTTCTTTTCTAAGAACCGCTCCAACTGCATAGTCACTTGCATCGTACATCATCTCAAATGGTTCACTCCAATCAGGTGCAGTTATGACAGGTGCCATGATTAAACTCTTCTTTAAGAACTCAAAAGCAGCCACGCACTCGTCATCAAACTTAAACGGGACATCCTTCTCCAGAAGATTGCACAAGGGTTTAGAAATTTTTGAGAAGTCCTTGATGAACCGCCTGTAGAAGCCTGCATGACCAAGAAAACTGCGAACTCCCTTAACAAAAATTGGTGGGGGAAGATTTTCGATGACCCCCACTTTTGCTTTGTCCACCTCAAGACCCTTACTAGAGACCTTGTGCCCAAAAATAATGCCCTGTCACACCATAAAGTGACATTTCTCCTAATTGAGAGCAAATTGGTGTCAACACACCTCTTGAGAACGTCGCCTAGATTCTGCAAACACTCATCAAATGAATCACCAAAATCAGAGAAATCATCCATGAACACCTCCACATTCCGACCAATCATATCAGAGAAGATATCCATCATGCATCTCTGAAATATGGGCGGTGCTCCATATAGCCCAAAAGAAACTCTCCGGAATGCAAAAGTACTAAAAGGACATGTGAATGTAGTCTTTTCTTGATCTTCTAGAGCGATACAAATCTGATTATATCCCGAATAGCCATCCAGAAGATAATAGTAATCATGCCCCGCCAATCTATCAAGCATCTGATTAATGAAAGGAAGAGGGAAGTGATCCTTCTTTGTAGCCTTGTTTAGCTTTCTATAATCCATGCGAACTCTCCACCCCGTAACTGTTCGTGTAGGAATAAGCGCATTCTTCTCATTTGCTACCACAGTGATACCTCCTTTCTTTGGCACACACTGAACTGGGCTCACCCATGAACTGTCATAAATAGGATAGATGATCCCTGCATCTAACCACTTGAGGATTTCCTTCTTCACAACCTCTTTCATGATCAGATTTAGCCTTCTCTATTGCTCCACAATAGGCTTGCTTCCTGGCTCTAGCAGAATTTTGTGCATGCAATACGAAGGGCCGATTCCCTTAATATCTGCTATAGTTCAACCAATTGCCGATTTGAATTCTCTAAGAATTCTCAAAAGCTTCTCCTCGTCGCTACCTGAAAGGTCAGATGGAATAATAATAGGCAAAGTAGATGCATCACCTAAAAATATATACCTCAAATGTTCAGGTAAAGGCTTAAGCTCAAGAGTAGGAGCCTCCTCAATAGATGGCTTGAGGCGCTTAGGAGCTTTGTTCAGCTCCTCCAATCCAAGAGATTCAAAAGGCATATCCATCTTTCGATTCCATGGAGAAGCATTCAAATATTGCAACTGCTCGTCCCCTTCATCATCTTCACTATCGGAATTCTCCAACAATGCCTTCTCTAAGGCATCAGATCTTAGCAATTGATCCAGTTCAGAATTGACCAAAAATCGACAATCTCCACCTTAAAACAATCCTCATTTTTTGTAGGGAATTTCATGGCATTGAACATATTAAAAATTACATCCTGATCCATCACTCGCATGGTGAGCTCACCTTTTTGCACATGTATCAAAGTTCGGTCCGTATCCAAGAAAGGTCTTGCCAAGATTATGGGAATCTACTTATCCTCCTCGAAATAAAGAATTACAAAATCAGCAGGGAAGATGATTTTATCCACCTTGACCAAGACATCCTCCACAATACCTCGCGGATATGTAATAGAACAGTCAGCCAACTGCAAAGTCATATAAGTAGGCTTTGGATCAGGCAAGTCCAACATCTTAAAGATTGACAAGGGAATCATATTGATGCTAGATCCCAAGTCACATAATTTTTCAAATGACACCTTTCCAATGGTGCATGAAATAGTGAAGCTTCCAGGATCTTTAAGCTTCGGAGGCAACTTATGTTGCAGCACAGCACTGCATTCCTCCGTGAGAGCAATGGTCTCTAAGTAATCAAGCTTCACCTTCCTCGAGAGAATACCTTTCATAAACTTCGCATAACTAGGCATTTGTTCAAGAGCTTCAACGAAAGGTATGTTGATGTGAAGTTTCTCGAACACCTCCAGAAACTTCTCAAACTGCTTATCCAACTTTTTCTTCTGCAGCCTCTTAGGAAAAGGAGGTGGAAGATAGATATGTTTCTCCCCTGTATTACCCTCCGGAGGAGTGTGCTCAACAGTAGTCTTCCTTGGTTCCACTTCTGCTTCCTTTTACACTTCTTCTTCGGCCTCAACTTCAGATTCTGGAGTCCTTAATTTTTCAGGATTGACAAACTTACCAGACCTCAATGTAATTGCTTTAACATGCTCCTTAGCTTCCTTCTTGCCTGGCACTTCAGTATCACTCGGAAGTGTGCCAGGTTGATGATTCAGTAATGCATTAGTAATTTGCCCAATCTGATTCTCCAAGGTTTTGATAGACACAACTTGTCTCTTGCACATGAGTTTCAACTCCTCCAATTCAGATTTTTCATTAGCTTGCGGTAACTGCTGAAGTTGAAGTTGTTGCCTAGGGGCATATTGCGGTTGCTGAAAACCAGGAGGGTTATACTGCTTTCCTGTGTATGGCTGATAAGATTGTTGCACCGTATTCTGATTGTTACTCCGGCTGAAGTTAGGATGATTGCGGTTATTTGGATGATAAGTGGCTGGAGCTTGTTTCTATGATTTCTGAAAGTTGCTCACAAATTGAGATGATTCGCTAGAAATAGCGCACTGCTCAGTTTCATGCGCCCCCGCACAAAGATCACAAACACTGGTGATTTGATTAACTCCATAATTAGCCAAAGAGTCCACTTTCATCGTCAAAGCTTGAAGTTGAGCAGCTATAGCAGTAGCTGTATCCACTTCCAGAATTCCTGCTACCTTTCCTTGCAACATTTTTTGCGTAGGATTCTGGTATTCATTAGCTACCATTAGCTCAATCAACTCATAAGCTTCATTATAGCTTTTGGCCCATAAGGCTCCACCAGACGCTGCATCGAGCATAGGTCTAGACTGAGTGCCCAAACCATTGTAGAAACAGTTTATAATCATCCAATCAATCAGGCATGCCATGGTATGGGAACTTCCTTAGCATCTCCTTATATCGATCCCAAGCCTCACACAGAGATTCTCCAGTTTGCTGTACAAACTGATTAAGAGCATTCCTGATAGCAGTAGTCTTCGCCATATGAAAGAATTTAGTGAGAAACTTTTGAACAAGATCCTCCTATTTGGTGATAGACCTTGGTGGTTGAGAATGTAACCAGCACTTTTCCTTATCCCTCAGAGGAAATGGTAAAAGTCGCAGCTTAATAGCATCTTCAGTCACCCCATTGAACTTGAAAGTGTCGCAGATCTCGATGAAATCCCTGATGTACATGTTGGGGTCTTTTGTAGGAGAACCCCCAAACTGAACAGAGTTCTGTATCATCTGAATCATGTTCGACTTGATCTCAAAGGTGTTAGCAGATATGGCTAGTCTGATGATGCTTGACTGAATATCATTGATCTTAGGCTGAGAATAGTCCATCAAAGCCTTAGGAATTTCTGCTTGATCTCCCAGCACTACTAAAGCTGGTTCCTTGACTTTCTCTTCTTCTTCTACTTTCTCTTCTTCCTCAAAAACTTCCCTTCGAATCACTACAGCTTCTTCCTCGGCTTGATCCAGAGTTCTCTTACGAGCCTGCGAACGCTTATGCATACACACTCGCTAGAGTACCCGAAACACGACACGGAAAAGAGTAGGTAAGTAACAATGTCCGAGTCAATGAACTTTAACGATCACTGAGGATAAACACATAAACTACTAGTTAACACCGAGTCCCCGGTAGCGGCGCCAAAAACTTGTTAGTCGCTAAGCACAAGCTAATAATTCACGCAAGTATACATGATCGCAAGTAATATAGAATTATTTCTAGTTCATTCCCATAGAGACTGGTTAAATTAACTATGTGATTTATGCACTTATGCAACAATGATATGGCTATTATTCAATGCTAAGACCAATAACAATTTGGGTTTTGATTATACTACGATTAATTATTGAGAATTATATTAGAGAACATTAACTAAGGAGATTAAAGAGAGTTGAATAATATATGACACAAACATGGGATTTTAACTTCATTAAGTACTTCATTCAATAGCTTTTTTGTTCTTAACCTTAGCAGTAATGGTGATGACACTAATCGGATAACACAAAACTGATAAACGCCAACTTTTGTTGTACGAATACCATACTACCAGACATCCACAAAAGAGATAGAAGCTAAATAGACACCAATTATATTGAGACCCTATATGTCTATAGAATTTGACAACATAACGGTTTAATGCATAAGTTATCTATCGTGATTATATAGGGAAAGTAAGATGGTTAAAATTACCTACGAATCATGCATAACAATAACACATGAACCCATGCTAGCATGGCAAGTTCTAAATCCTTAAATTCACTGTCGCTTCATTAAGAATTAACACGCTATCTTATAAGTTCGCGACGCTCATAAGACGAATAAGCACAACCAATACTAAGTTATCATACAATCACCACACACTAAGGCATCGAAACAAATCAACTAAAGAAATCCATAAATAAATCCGCTAGAACCCCACGATAACGATTAGCCCATAATCGGACTCATCATCAACGTGGGTTCCGATGAAAACATGGTATAATAAATGTAGTCTTTATAAACAAATAATAAATAAAGTACGTAATCCAGAGTATTAGGTTCTACAAAACAAGAAACAAGCATCCAAGATTACAACTTAGAACAAAGATTCACAAGAATAAACTAGATCTTCTTCGACTTCGTTGAATTATGCTATAGGTCTTCTTGTCGTCTTCTCCTTAAGCTCCGTTATTAAAAAACATCTTTTTATTATCTTTAAATAGCATCCCAATTAAGCCAAAAGCCCTGAAAAACAATCTTCTATTTGAAACAGGAAACTGGATTCTCAACCTGGTGCCGCCGCGCGCTTCACCAGCGCGGGCGCGCTGACATTCTGTTTCTCTGACGAGGGCGTGCGCTGTGCTGTCTTCTGGAAAAACTAGAATCGCCTTCTTTTATTGCTGCAACGAGTTTTGCTGCAACGAGTTGGTCTTCACGAGCCTTTATTCCTTGGACACCATCCTAACACCATATTAGCATCAAATGAATGCTAATTCACCTGAATCCCGGATTAATGCCTGAAATGCAAAAACACTAGAAAACACATTAAAACACCAATAACTTGAGTACAAATACACCAATTAAAAGCTTAATGGAGCGTTATAAAGTGTCATAAATGGCAATCAACATTTTTCTCTGTAAATTAATAGTTTTAACTGACTAATTGTGATTATACGACTAAAATGAAAGAATAAAAGGGCTATATATATTTATGGAATATTGGTTCGTGTTGGATCGATAAATTAGTTGCTTAGCCGCTAAGTAACTGCAAAAATGATCCGATTTGATACCCGTATTGGATAATTTTCCAAACCGGGCTTCTTATAAAACATTTTATACGAAAATAATATAATAATATCCCGTCTTTTGAGAATACGGGTTTTGTTGGTTTATCGAAATGATTATCGTATCGAAAATCATACGGCGTGACGTGTACGGGCCAAACCGTAATTCGGACCGAAAAAGTCAAAACATGGAAAATGTTAAGAATTATCAGATTAGGTTAGGAAGGAGTTTTTGGAAGAGTTTCTGGTTGTAAAAAGGTAAAAACAGTTGAAGTCGGACGATTTCCGGTAATTATTCAGAAAATAATTATTAAATTCATAAATTAATATTAAATTATGTAACACTCCACAAATTACCAGAAAAATACCTTAATTATCTTTATTTTATTCTGGACATATTAAAATTAACTTATTCACCTTTTATCACATTTAAACATCTAAATATCAATATCAACCAAAGGATAATTCACAAAAAATTCACATAATAATCACATAATAATCATTTATTGAGAAAATAATTACACGCGATATCCCGGATATTACAGAACCTCAATTTCCAATTTATCAAATTCTTTGATCAATTCCTTTGAAGAATTTAACATATTCAATCTTTCTTTTCGACTTAGCGCATCTGCTACGACGTTTGCTTTTCCTAGATGATAGTTGATTGTACCATCATAATCCTTGATCAACTTTAGCCATCGCCGTTGTCTCATATTGAGTTCCTTCTGTGTAAAGGTATACTTTAGACTTTTGTGATACGTGTAAATTTCACACTTTTCGCCATAAAGATAATCTCCAAAGTTTCAGTGCAAACACGATTGCTGCTAATTACAGATCATGCGTAGGATATTTCTGTTTAAGAGGTTTCAGTTTTCTAGAAGCGTATGTAATTACGTTACCATGCTGCATTAATACGCATCCTAGTCCTCGGTAGGAAGCATCACTATAAATGATAAAATCTCCTTGCTCGTCTGGTAGTACTAATACAGGTGCGGTCACCAGTCGGTTTTTCAATGCCTTAAAACTTTCTTCACATTTTTCATCCCATATGAACTTTTCATTCTTTTGAGTTAACTTGGTTAATAGCGTAACTATCTTTGTAAAATCCTTAACGAATATCATGTAATAACCTGCCAACCCCAAGAAACTTCTGACTTCCGCCGGTGTCTTTGGTCTCTCCCAATTCAATATAGCTTCAATCTTTGTTGGATCGATTGTGATTCCTGCAATGCTGATTATGCGGCCTAAAAATTGTACTTCTTTTAACCAGAATTCGCACTTTGAAAACTTCACTTACAGCTGTTCTTTTCTTAAGATTTCCAAAGCAATTCTCAGATGTTCGGCATGTTCTTCTTCAGTCTTCGAGTAAATCAAGATGTCATCAATAAATACAATCACAAATCTATCCAAGTATTTCTTGAATACCCTGTTTAACAAATCCATAAATGCTGCGGGTGCATTAGTTAAACCGAATGCCATTACGAGGAATTTATAATTTCCATATTTGGTACTGTAAGTCATATGTCATAGCCTATTTGTATATTCGAGGATTCAACTCAACTCAAATAAGAATGTAATAAGTAAATAGTGGATCGACCGTCAAAGAGATCTCGCAAAGTAATATCTGTCAAAGGATTCAGAGACAAGGTTCATCTACAGACTTGAGGAATTAATTCACTGGAAGAAGTTCAAGAAATTGATCATGCCTCAGTGATATAAGTCAAGATTGTGGATTTAATCAAGTGACAGAGATCTCGTCAGAGTATCATTAATTACAAGGATTTAATCTGAAGAAAATCAAAGTGTCAGAGTCAAGACATGAAGAAACATCACGGAAGTTAGTCACTCATGAACCAGACAGTACATCGAGTGTCAACGTTGAAGTGGTGGAATTGATTCATAATTTTCAGTGATTTTCAGAAGATTTGCAGAAGAATGGTTGCTGCTCAAGACTAGAATTAATTCTCTATTAATTAATTGAGTCATCTAATTTAATTAAGAAAATAAATTATATCTGCGAAGAATAATTTATTTATTAATTGAATTAATTGATTAATTAATTCTGAATTAATTCTAGGAATTTTAGGAATTTTCAGAAGTTTAATTGGATTAAATTTAAGCTTTAAATCAGCAAAACAATTGAAAATGAACTAGCATGACAATCAGGATTGTCATACCGATTGTCATGCTAGGCCAAATTCAATTGTTACACCGAAAGTCACTCTAGGAGGGTGATTGTCTTGCTAGTTCATTCTGATTGTCTTGCTAGTTCATTCAGATTGTCTTGCTAGTTCATTCTGATTGTCTTGCTAGTTCATTTAGATTGTCTTGCTAGTTCATTCAATTGTCCTACCGAAAGTCATACAAGCTTAAAGGATTGTCATTCCAATTCAATTAACTCAGCTGTTGATAAATAGAAGCAGAAGACTTTTCTTTAAAAAAAAACTCAATCATTATTCAAGAACAAGAGACAGCAGCCGCAGCAAAACATTTTATTTTCATCTGCTTATTTCAAAGATCATAATTTCTAGATTGTAATGTTAAATCTAATCCACTAGAAATCTTTATCTTGTTCTTGTATATCAATCTAGCGGATTAAAATCCCTAGAACTTAATCTCAAATCGCGTTTAGCATTTGATTCTAATTATTGCAAAAATAGAAAAAGTTCATGTCGAATTTATTCTAGATTTGTGATAATTGATTTGAGATTAATACCTTGTAATCGATACAGTTGTTGTAACACATTTCAAGTTTAATAATATTTTTATTTAACTTGAATTTTGTTTCACATTTTTTTTATTCCGCATTTTATTCGATTATTTGGTAACGTTTGTATTCAACCCCCCTTCTACAAACACATTGGGACCCAACAATTGGTATCAGAGCCTTCTGATTAACGAACAAATCAAGATCCTAGACTTTTGTGATTTTTCAACTCTTTGAATTTTTATTCATTCAAAAATTCATAATGACTTCACATAAAGTTGGAACCGTTAAAATTCCACAATTTGATAAAGAGAATTATATCATGTGGAAGAAGAAGATGCTATTATTTTTACAAGTTGCTAATCCCAAATATTCAAACTTGTTAAAGAAGGGTATAAAAACTCCGATGATTATTGAACCGGAGGTAATAATAGATGGTGTGGTGACTACTGAAGCTAGAACCTATCCAAAAGATCCTGAAGATTTTACTCCTGCTGAGAAGGAAGAATTCTCCTTGGATGCCAGCCTTCAATTAATATTAATTGATTCCCTTGATCCCCTAATGAACAGACATGTGATGAACTGTAAAAATGCTAAACACATGTGGGAAACTATTGAGGTAATTAATGAAGGCACAGAGGAAGTTAGGGAGAACAAGTTGGAAATCCTAACCTCTGAATATGAACATTTCAAATCAAATCCAGGAGAAGGAATTACTGAAGTGTTTGAGAGGTACAATGCGTTGATCAACAACCTGAACATCAATGGAAAGTATTATTCAATCAGGGAGGTCAACAAAAAGTTCCTTTTAACACTGCCAGCTCATCTTGAACATAGAATCACTGCCATTAGAGAAGCTAGAGATCTGAGTGAGATTTCTTTGGACAGGCTCTATGGAGTGTTAAAAACCTATGAGTTGGAGCAGATTCAACAGAAGGAAGTCTACGGGAAGGATAGAATGGTCAGCACATCTACTGCACTTGTAGCTGAAGGTCAACAACAACAGCAATCTCAACAGTTAGAAAGAATGGTACAGTTTTCCAAGGGTGAGGAAAATGAGTTAGTAGCAGAATATGATCCTCCTACTACAAATCAATCAAGTGATGATTTTTATTCCTTGGAAGAGCTGGAGCAATTGGAAGATGAATCAATGGCCCAAATTGTCAAGAGATTCTCCCATGTCAGATTCAGGAGGAATCCCAAGCTTAAGTACAAGTCCAACTACAACAAATTCCAGAAAGGTGGATCTTCATCCTCTAACACCAGCAGTGGTGGGTACAAAACAGGGATGGTTGATCGAAGCACCATTAGATGCTATAACTGCAATGAGTTGGGACACTTTGCCACAGAATGTAGGAAGCCAAAGCAAGTAAGAAAGAACTCTGAAAGGGCTTATCTGGCAAAGGGAAGAAGCTGGGATGATACTGACAGTGAAGATGAAGATGAAGGAAATCTTGCTCTTATGGCTATTGATGGAAAAGCTTCATCGTCAAGAATAGAGGTAAAACTTTCTGATGCTGAAATGGTTTATCATCTAAGAGGTAACTTAGATTGTGCACGTCGTGATAATGAACTGTTAAGTTTACAGATCACAGACCTTGAGAAAGAGGTCAATGAATTAAGACTTGTGCACATTAATCAAGACAAATTAAAAGAACAGGTATCTTTTCTAGAGAATAGAGTTGACTGTTATAGAAAACTCGAAACTATTCTCAAAGACAAGATCACCGGTCTTGAGACTAAGGTTAGAGCCTACTTCAATTCTTGTTCGAAGGCTAAAGAGTTCTACAGTAAGCAAGCTGTTAATCAAACATCTGGAATAGGTTATGATTACAATGCTGCTATTGGAGAATTAGGCATAAACTCCCCTCCTCATGTCTGTGCTAAAGGGAGGGAAGTACCACATGTGCTTAAGGGTGTTGATGAACCCCTCTATAAAGCATCAATTGCTGAACCATTTGATGCGACCTCTTCTGTTATTCAAGAAGAAATACGTGCTGAGGATCATGCTTATGAGAAGATTGTTTCCAAGTCAAGTGAGTCGAAAGTTTCAGTCAAAGTTGTGAAAGCAACTGAGACTAACTCAGACACACATGAGTTGGATAACAATAATGCCATGTCTACCATGCATAAATTGCCTGCTGTTAATCACTCTCATAAAGCATGTGGTGTTGCTAATTGTATGTCTTGTGCTTTTAATATGATGTATGCTTATTTTAATGGTAAGCATGTGTCTAATGATAAGACTACTCCTCGTCAGCATGTGAATAACAAGAAGCATGATAGGTCTAAGACTGCTAGTCCTTCTAAGGCTAGAAAGGAGACATTTGTGCCTAAGCTTAAACAGAAATTTGTTAAGGCTGTTTACAAGGTCAAATGTTCAATCATTGAGAATGTTGAGACCATTAAAATTAAAAATGTTGTTTTGTCTGACAAAGGACAGTTCTACAAGTATGCCGGACCCAACCAAGTTTGGGTTCCGAAGAAGGTCTAATCCATTTGAAGTGCAGGGTAGTATACAGGTGTAACCGGTAGTGTGGATTCTTGACAGTGGATCATCAAGACATATGACCGGAGATAGAGCCCTGCTATCAAATGAGGATTGAGAAAGCTGGCCCCCTGGTTACCTTTGGAGATAACAGCAAAGGTTTATCTGAGGGATATGGCTGTTTGCAAGCTGGGAATGTTATCATTGTAATTTTGTATATTGTGCTAGGTTATTATCAGGAAGCAGTATCTAACATATAGCACCAGTGACGAGACTTGAGAATATTACGACATATCAGGCACCTGCTGCACATTACACTTGGAATTGGACTCTAGTAAGATGTGTACAAGTGTACTCCTGGTTGGTAAGTCAAAAGAGGAAGTCAATGCACCACAGTTCATGGACTTTGCAGCTGCAGATCTATTGGACTATGCAATTTCTTCTTCACAATCTCACTTCAGGTTGGTATGAACTAGTATACTGCTCAAGCAATCGTCAAGGACATGGTATGGCACTCTAACAGAAGTTATAATTTTATATGAATAAGTAGAGTCGTCATATTAATAACTATCTTATCACTAAGCACAATCATATTGTTTTATATGTGCAGTGATATATTGTTTATGCAACATAACAATTAGTATCTAAAGTACTTGACAAGTATCGGTCAATGATATCTTGTTAACATTATGTTGCAGATATTTGTAAGCTTTTGACATGAATGAGAATTACTTAGACTTTACCCTAAGTGATCAATGTTTTATCAAAAACTCATTCATATTGAAAAACAAAAATTAAACTTCTTTCTACATTAGTGATTTCTTATTTCATGTAAAATCTTTTGAAATCACTATTGTAAATCATTTTCTCTCTATTACCATATATTCTGTGTTACAGGTTCAGTCTCCAATGACTTTCTTTCATTGACAGTCATGAGGTTGAAAACCCACAACGTCTATCCCAGACTGTAAAGACAAACACAAAAACAGAACCAACCAACACTCTCTTACCACTAAATGTAGTATGAATGAGCGTGAGGGAGATAGTGCCTTAGTGCACCACATAAGAAAGGTTCTGTAGTCAACCCAGTAGCTCTGTCTCCTACATAGATGAGTAGTATTTAAACCGAGACAACTGCTAGCCCCCATACATCTTCTCAAAAAGATGTAATGGCTGAAAAGGCACAAAAACAGTTACTAGATTCATTCTCTCAACAGGGTGCGTCTATTGAAATTTTGCCTGTCGGCCAAGGTATCCGATGTAGTGTCACCACTTCAAACATAATCAATTCTTGATGCACAAGGAGAGGTTACACACACAAAGGATGAGTTGACGGAAACAAGAGTTTCGACCATTTTAAGGTCAGATTCGATTGTTCAAGGTTCGTTAGTGGACCAATTGCCTTTACAGGTGTTAGGAGAGGATACTGATCCAAAAGCCATATGTCAGTGGTCAGTGTCTACCTCCCCAGGCTTAAATCCCCTGGATGCATCTGCGGATAGTGGATCTGACATAGGTGCAGATCGGCAACTTGTTGACAATGATTCAGATATTACCTGATGAGTCACAAGGAAATGTCTTCACAGGCATTAGAAGGGAACTTTGATCTTTATGCTAAATTCTTTGGATCATTGTTTACCTTCCCAGAATTCAAATCTGGAACCCTAAAAGGGAAACTAGCAACTTGTAGATTATGACTCAGATTCATCTGACGAGTTTAACAAGGATGGGGATTTGTGAACTCCCATTGCACCACCTGTGACCTCCTTAAGGATGGCTAAGGTGATTTTCCTTGCAGGTACAGCTGGATTATGGAGCTATGAGAGAAGAGTGATACACTTGTGAGAATGAGTGTAAACACGAGTGGAGAGAAGAGTGAAACACATGTGAGGTACACTAAAACACAATCACACACTCACAGTGAGGAAGAAAGAGAAACTACTTGTTATTTCTTTTCCATCCAAGTGAAATATGAGAACTCCTTCAGACGACGACATACATTCCTTCTTTAAGGGGGAGATAAAAGCTTAAGTAATAGTTTGGAGGATTCCTCAACTAAGGGGGAGAAATAGCAGGGAGTAAGAAAAAGATCCTACTTGTACACTACACCACACCATTGTTGTTTGTAACTACGGATCCTATTGTACGGGAGAGGTGGTAAACACAAGGTGATTTCCTAGTAAGGGAAGAAGCTGTTAGGGGAGTACCATTGGTTTTTATCTGCGGATCCTATTGTACGGGAGAGGTGGTAAAACGAAGGTGATCTTCTTTAATCAGTTGATTCTCATAGGGGGAGAAGCAAGAGATATGGGCTTCTCAACAGGAAATGTGGTTGTACAAATGAAGATGGAACTACTTGAAGATATGTTCAGTCTAGAGGAACATCTACTTGGAATCTGGAAAATGTTAAATCTCATCCAGAAATTTTCTGCTATTTACTTTGCATGTATGTTTATATCTTTTTCTTATTTGTTAGTTGAGTTATCCTCTAGGTATTTGTGTGTTATTGTCTAACAAACAAATAGGGGGAGATTGTAAGTCATATGTCATAGCCTATTTGTATATTCGAGGATTCAACTCAACTCAAATAAGAATGTAATAAGTAAATAGTGGATCGACCGTCAAAGAGATCTCGCAAAGTAATATCTGTCAAAGGATTCAGAGACAAGGTTCATCTACAGACTTGAGGAATTAATTCACTGGAAGAAGTTCAAGAAATTGATCATGCCTCAGTGATATAAGTCAAGATTGTGGATTTAATCAAGTGACAGAGATCTCGTCAGAGTATCATTAATTACAAGGATTTAATCTGAAGAAAATCAAAGTGTCAGAGTCAAGACATGAAGAAACGTCACGGAAGTTAGTCACTCATGAACCAGACAGTACATCGAGTGTCAACGTTGAAGTGGTGGAATTGATTCATAATTTTCAGTGATTTTCAGAAGATTTGCAGAAGAATGGTTGCTGCTCAAGACTAGAATTAATTCTCTATTAATTAATTGAGTCATCTAATTTAATTAAGAAAATAAATTATATCTGCGAAGAATAATTTATTTATTAATTGAATTAATTGATTAATTAATTCTGAATTAATTCTAGGAATTTTAGGAATTTTCAGAAGTTTAATTGGATTAAATTTAAGCTTTAAATCAGCAAAACAATTGAAAATGAACTAGCATGACAATCAGGATTGTCATACCGATTGTCATGCTAGGCCAAATTCAATTGTTACACCGAAAGTCACTCTAGGAGGGTGATTGTCTTGCTAGTTCATTCTGATTGTCTTGCTAGTTCATTCAGATTGTCTTGCTAGTTCATTCTGATTGTCTTGCTAGTTCATTCAGATTGTCTTGCTAGTTCATTCAATTGTCCTACCGAAAGTCATACAAGCTTAAAGGATTGTCATTCCAATTCAATTAACTCAGCTGTTGATAAATAGAAGCAGAAGACTTTTCTTTAAAAAAAAACTCAATCATTATTCAAGAACAAGAGACAGCAGCCGCAGCAAAACATTTTATTTTCATCTGCTTATTTCAAAGATCATAATTTCTAGATTGTAATGTTAAATCTAATCCACTAGAAATCTTTATCTTGTTCTTGTATATCAATCTAGCGGATTAAAATCCCTAGAACTTAATCTCAAATCGCGTTTAGCATTTGATTCTAATTATTGCAAAAATAGAAAAAGTTCATGTCGAATTTATTCTAGATTTGTGATAATTGATTTGAGATTAATACCTTGTAATCGATACAGTTGTTGTAACACATTTCAAGTTTAATAATATTTTTATTTAACTTGAATTTTGTTTCACATTTTTTTTATTCCGCATTTTATTCGATTATTTGGTAACGTTTGTATTCAACCCCCCTTCTACAAACACATTGGGACCCAACAGGTACAAAAAGCAGTCTTGGGAATATCTCCGGCCTTGATTTTCAGTTGATGGTACCCTGACCTCAAGTCTATCTTGGAAAACTATGCGGCTCATTTTAGCTGATCAAACAAATCATCGATTCGTGGTAAATGATACTTATTCTTGATAGTCAACTTATTTAATTCACGATAATCAATACAAAATCACATATTGTTGTTTTTCTTCTTAACAAACAATATCGGTGCACCCCATGTGGATACACTTGGTCTTATAATTCCTTAATCCAGAAGATCTTCAATCCTTGGGCATTTTTTTCAGTATCCAATATATAAGCCAAATAAGTTTTACATCCTTGACATAACAATTGTTAAGAACTTTTTCCGCTATTTCTCACATCTAAATATTACCATTGCATTATCCGTGGTTCGTAATTTCATTTTCTTATTCGCACAATCGATCTTAGCATTATTACCGGCCAACTAATCCATTCCTAAAATAATATCAAACTCTCCTAACTTGAAAGATATCAAGTCAACAGAGAAGTGATGTCCTGCTATTCCGATATCACACTTTGGACACACCCGATCTACGTGGACTTGGTCGTCATTCGCTAATTTTATAATTAACGTCCCGCCCAACCATTGCATTTCACAACATATCTTATCAATAAATTCTTCGAAAATAAAAGATCTTGTGGCTCCAAAATCAATCAATACTTTTGCATCAACAGAATTCACAGAGAGCATACCTGCAACCACACTCGGATTCTGCGCAGCTTCCTTTATAGCCATATTAAAAGTTCTCGCTTTAGGCTGGTTCTGCTGTGATGGTGCAGGTAGTGCCAATATTCTCGGAACACTAGCTGCCATCGCTGGCCCTCTACAATCGCTGGCAACATGTCCTTTCTTCCCATATTGAAAACATGTAACTTTTATCTTCCCTGCTGGGCATTCATTGGAGTAGTGCCCTTTCTGTTTGCACATGAAGCATGTCATATTTTCCTTGTTCCAGATGCCCATATGTTTCTGACCACATGCTTTGCAGTATGGAAATGGTGGTCTGACAATTCTCTGCTGGTTTGGAGCTTGGAAATGATTACCTGCCCTTTGATTGCCTGGTTCTAACCTTTTAAAATTTATATTTGTCCGGTCTTGAAATACCGGAATGGTTCTAAAAATTTCCTTGTCCCCTTTCCTTTTGGGACATTTCACTTTCTCCTTCGATAATCATGGCTTTCTGAACCACGACCGTATATGTCGTCAGTTCAAATATTGCCACTCTGCTACGAATCCATGGCTGCAATCCCTGCATGAACCTCTTAGCCCATCTCTCATCAGTATCCACCTGTTCCGGAACAAACCTAGCCAACTCTTTAAACTTGGCTTCATATTCAGTCACTGACATGTTCCCTTGCTTCAATTCCAAGAACTTGATTTCCATCTAGTTCTTCATATAGCGAGGAAAATATTTCTCCAGAAACAATTCAGTGAACCTATCCCAAGTGACGATGCCTTCACCTTCTAAAGCTTTCTTAGATTCCCACCAATAATTAGCTTCTCCCTTTAGGAAATAGCTAGAAAAATCAGTCTTCTGATCCTCTTCAACTTTTACTAGCACGAATGCTTTCTCTATCACTTCCAACCAAGCCTTAGATTTAGTAGGATCCGTTTTGCCCTCAAATTCTGGAGGCTTAACTGATTGAAATTGCTTAAAAGTAACAACATGCACAACTGGTGGTATCTGGGGTTCAGGACGGGGTGGCTGTTATAACATTTACTGCTGAAACTGTTATTATTGTTGCTGCATCTGCTGCTGCATCATTACCATCTGTTGTTGCATCAGATGGAACATTTGGTTCATGGTGTTATTGTTCTGTTCCTCAGAATTGCTGTTGGAGGTCTCAGTTCTGGTCTTTCTTTTTGGTGCCATTTTTCTGATAATAAAACAAACAGTTCTTTTAATAATTTCATAAACAGTTGATAGTGAATAAAAAATAGTTTGACTTGTATTAAAACAAGAAATTTAAACAAATTATTTGAAATAATTTTAAAATTTTAAATAAATAGACTGAGCAATACTTTTGTAAACATTCCATTTATCTTTTCAAAATTGAACATCATTTAAAGATATGGAAAGACTGTAAAATAGTAAAGTAAATGTAAATGCTGTAAACACTGAAAATTAAAGAAGAAGGTTGAAATAGGTTTATTTTATATATAACAGACACCATCATCAGGTGTTAGTGCTTGATACAAAAGTCCAACATAAAATCTATCATAACCGCGGCTGATCAAAACTGAGTACTGCACATACATCTAGTCTCACTATACTATAGTTGCCTCTATATACATATATCATATATACCAAAAAAACCCGATCAAATTGTCACACATCAGAACCCTGGAGGAATACGGTCTAACTCCCGTCAAAGGGTCTCAAGAATAGACTGAGCAAGATGAGTGGCTGTATGAAATTCTGCATAGGTATGAGTCCCATCATGAATTAATGCATCTAACTCAAGAGAAGCGCTGTAGAAAGTCTGCTGAAGTCTATGCCTCAATAAGTAATCTGGATGAAGTGCTGATAAAAGTCCTCTATCCCTCTGATCAAATAGTCTCGTAATCTCCCTGCACTGGGATCTCCAATACTGCACATCCTCCCTTATGCTACTATACTCATGATAAGGTACAGTGTGTGGCTCTTTATCTGACCAACTGACTCCTGAGACGGAACTCTATATATCCTGGAAACATCCTACTGTGGCAATCCCAACTGTAAACCTATGTCGGCGCTCCCATCCCCTCAACCGGGGCCATCTGAAATATCTCCGGAGCTGGAGCATACCCAGGTAAAGGAAATGGAGTTTCAACTGGTGGAAGCTCTGGCTCTATCTCAGAGACAAACTTGTACTAGAGAGGTATTGGGGGTGGTAGCAATGGCTCGACAAATTCCATCAAATCAAATATTTCTACAGGATCCAGTAACTGCTCTGGTGCTAGTACTGGCTCCTGGGGCATCTCTACTGGAGGTATCTGCATTGGGGCCTCTACTAACACTAGTGGGACTATTAGAGCTACTGGTCCTGTCACTGTCCTTCGGATGATGTTGATGATGCCATATGATAATATAACCAAAACACAAGACAAGAGAGGGCCACTTAACATTCCTAGAACTTATAAATTTCTAATCTTAGAAGCTATCTAAACCCCAACAATCATATTCCTATCTTATGCAATCTTCATATCTTATCTTAAACCTAATGTTCTTGTTTCAGGGATCAAAACCTACAACTCTGATGCCAAACTGTAACGCCCTTCAAATCCGAGGTCTAGATCTGGGGGTTACTTGCTAATCTCCAATATAATACAAACCTGTATAATAATTATGCAAACATATATCTAACCCCTTTACATCTATCCAGGATCTTTTAAGGTTGAGGTATGAAAACAAGAACAACACACTATCTTTATTACAACCCAAATATAAAATTTCATAAAACTCTCTTTATTACAAACCATTATCTAAACAAGTTTTAAACTAAATTCATTTTATTCAACATACACCCTATCTATCTACACTACACCTGCTCAGGTGGTTCAAAGCTCTCTTCCTTTATCGGGATTAACACTCTTGGTATTAGAGGATCCCACTTCCTTACACGTTTCATTACCATGCGAGTTCGAATAGGTTTCATTCTCTTTCTTGACTGAAAACAAACAAAGTGAATAACAAAAAAAGGGGTGAGCCATAATTTTCTCAACAAGTCCATAATTTTAAACAGTTCTATAAGAAATCTAAATGAACCGATAATCTGATGGTATCTGTAACTATGTATTTCTGCAGAAGGGAACGAAGGCCACTATTGTAATAACCCCAATTTTTGGGAAATTTTTGAAACCCTTATGAATAGTGTTTTTGCTGAATGAGAAAACTTTTCATGCCACACTATGTAGGGGTTCTGATATGAATATTCTGAGATTTTATTAGTACTTTATATGGGATATAAGTGTATGTAAAGATCGTCAGAATCCAAATCCGAACACTTTGATTTTTCCCGAAAATACACTAGATACGGAAAGATTAGAGAAAAGGGTAACAGGATAAAAAGGATTTAAATTAAAGGATTATAGGAGAGGATCATAAAAGGAATATAATATATTGAGAAAGGTTAAGGGAACCTAAGTAATAAGATCCCGGGTATGATCCTTCAAACGATAAACGAAAACGAAAGTTAAGCGAACCGTATAACAGATCAGCGGTCATTAGGCACACAATTAGGAAGTTAATCAAAGGGATTAGAGAGGATGATGTCACCCAACCAATGAGAAGAGGACAAGGAGGGGAGGATGACATCATGAGGATGACACAAGCATGACATGGGAAGGAAGGAGATGTGGTGGCTTTTTAACCACACAAAATCAAGGGCAACTAGGTAATTTACTAAAACAAACACAAAAATCAAACCAACCAAGCCAAGCAAATCATTTTTCATCAAAATCAAAAAGAAATCAAGGCATTGTTCTTCATGCTCTCGGCCAAAACAGAACCAGAACACTAAAACTGCTGCATCTCCTTCATTTCTCACTCAAATATTGTGTTCTATAGCTCATTGGAAAGGTATTGAGATGGCCTACAACTCTTGTTCACAAGTCTCGTCCAAATAATCATGGTAAGACCCTCATTTTTACAGTTCTTTAAATCGGACTTTTAGAAACTTCAAAGCCTAACTTTGTGTTCTTGATTTCTTTGGAAAGATCAAGCTTGTAGGAGGCTCCCTAAGGCTTCCTAGCAACTTAACACCTCCCAAGGAAGGTATAAACTTCAAACCCTAGCCTTTACTTTATTTGTTAGTAAGTTTAATGGTTGGTGTTGTGAAATGAGAAGCATGGATTGTGATTATTAGTAGTTTGGTTTGATTTGGAAGTGTTTTTGGTAATTGAAGCTTGATTATAGTTTATAGGTCGTGATTGTGGTTGTTTGAGTTGAAAACCTTGGAGATTATGGACTGATGTGGTATGGTTTAGGTGAAGTTTTGTTGTATTGATGGTTATGAGTTGGTTGGTGGTTAATTGGAGTAGTTTAAACATTGGTAATCGCGTAAACATAGCCGTCGTAACGTCCGATTTTCTTTGGACTGTTTTTGTGCATAACATTAGGACCCGAGAACCCCCTGCTAGATTATGACCACTGACATGTTTAGATAACTCATGTTACGAGCTTCGTTTTGATATGTAGTTCGTTCGATTCCGATGCACGGTTTAGGAGAAACGACCGTTTCAAGTAACGGCGTTTCGCGAACGAAACTTTTCCCCTCGCCTTACTTTGAAACATAGGTTAAAGACCAAAAAGGGTTAATTAATGCATGAAACATTTATGGTAAGTGTGTTAGGCAGTTGGTAAGACACTCGCAAAGGAATCGCCTTAAAACTCGTAAAGGTTAAATTATTAAAAATGGTGGAGCCGAGGGTACTCGAGTGACTTAAGAGAACCAGTAAGCGCAAAACGAGCGTTAGAGTCTGAGTTGGTTAGAGTATAGATTTACAAGTGACTTTGGTTTAATTCCAACTTACTTGTTGTTTATAGGTTACCAGACTCGTCCCGAGCCATTCGTAACCCCCAATCGCTCAGGCAAGTTTTCTACCCGATATACTGTTGTTGTGATGTAAATATATGTATATGCATTATCTTGTGATAGTGCATGATTGTTATTAGCAAATTTTGCGATATATTGGAGCATGCTGATATGGTATATATGCATGTCTGTTTCGTAATCTGGTTATCTATCTGTTGATTTCAATGCTTATAGTTGCATAATACCTATGCTAGAAATAAGCAAGTAGTTGCGTATACCCTTAGTATAGGGGATAAAAGGTGAACATATTTCTAAACCGGGAGTCGATGTTCCCGAGTATATTATATATATATATATATTTATATATATATGGATATAGTTTTTAAAACTATGGATCAAATAAGGTTTATTCGATACCTTTATTTTACTTAATTGAATATTAATTTGAGTATTCATTTGAGGGCTTATGACTCAGTTTATTTTATTATTTGAATATTATTTGAATATTCATTCGAGGGCTTATGAATCAGTTTATATTATTATTGAATATTACTTGGATATTCATTTGAGGATGTATGACTCCTTTATTTTATGAATATTATTTATAGTATTCATTCGAGGTATTATGACTCCGCTTATTACTTAATAATATTCTTTATTGTATTAAAGAATAAGGTGTCGATAATCAAACTTACTTTTGATTATTCAAATAAAGATATTACTTTCGTATAAGTATATCTTTGATTATTTGCTATTCATTTCAAGTATAAGTTTTAATACTTCTACTTCAATTATTTTATAAAGATTATTCTTTATGGGAATATTATTTAAATAATAATATTCAGACATTTTCTAAATATTCTGGGGACTGATTTACTTCATTAAATCAGCTTCACTCCAAACATTCTTAAAAATGTTTTGCGAGTCTTCAAAATGATTTTTTTAAAAGTTAGAGCGGATCCCAAAACTCATTTTTTTTAAGATCCTCCTTTCGAAGGGGATTTAAATACTCGCTCAAAACCCGAGGGATCCGGCTCTGTGGTGTGTTTTATATTTGCAACAAGGTTGCTGTTTTGATAAATGAATTGATTACTTACCCAACACTCGGGAAGTAAAATTCTTGGAACAAGTTAATCCATTAACAGGCATCGCCTGGGAAATATCGGTGAGTTCTCCTTTCCAAATAGATACGACTTCTTGGTGGAGCCGTATCAACAAGTTTCTACTTGGGGAAAGTGGGGACAAGCTTTACGTTTCAGAGTCATGGATTTCATCTGAACTAGGAGTTGCGTAAGTGGCCGAGTAGCGCCGGCCCAGCCTTATTATATTGGCCCAAATGGCTTGGAAGTTCCGCTAAGGCGGTCCATTCCTTAGGAGTTCAGTGTTCGGTTGACAAGTAAATCCGACAGGTTCTCCTCTACATGTAGAAAATGGTGGGGTTGTACTACTACGACTGATCATCGTAAGTGGTCTTCCTGGCGCGGCAAACTCCCTAATGAGTTCATCATCCAATTGGATAATTTCTGCAACACTACCCAGAGCACTTCGATAGAAAGGCTACGGTTGGGCGATTGTTGAGTGTTGGCAGGGTAATGTTTTCAAAATGATGTTTACATCAAATGAAGTATCTCGTAACTTCATTTTATTTTGATAATATTTTAAAGATTTAATCTATTCAAATCTTGCCTTATAGTCTCATCTATGTGATGAACTTTTGAAGCTAATTATAACTTGAACGGTGGTAGTTCAAGTAGTATTTGGGAAAGATATAAGTATATTGGGGTATCTTGTAACTTCATCTTTTAAACTTATATCTAATTAATAATTGTCTTATGAATGACAAAGATTTTCAGAAAAACGTTGAGACAAGGTTAGATATATGAGATCACCTTGCAACGATATTTTTTTTATACAGTTATACACTGGGACTTTGTGTATATTGTGCATGGAAGAGGACTTCCAATATTTTGAAAAGTATATATGTATATATATATACTGAATATTTTGCGACTTCATCGCATTAAGATATCAACTTGGTTCATTTCTTTTGACCAAGACTTTCATGAGTACTATGAGAAGGCTCATATATTGTTAATCATTATACATATTATTTTGGTGGGCTTGCTGCTCACCCTTGCTTTCTTCTTTCATCACACAACATCAGATAGACAAGATGAACCGGACCAAGCTCCCGATTCGCAAGAGGATAGGAGACGTTCCGCAGTTTTCTAGAAGCACTGATGCCGCCATAGCTGAGGTAGGAACTACCAATAGGCTAGGCTTTCAACTTTTGATGTATCAGATTATGTATATTTATGAATTGTAATAATGGCAAAGAAATGTAAATTTATTCAGAAACCTGTTTAAGGTGTATTGGCATATAATTGTGGAATAAAACGACTTGTGATTATTTTTGGATATTCATCTCTGAGACTATAACTTGTGGTGTGTGTGTTTATTGTGGGGTCACAGTACAGAGTAGTTGATTATTTATTAAGATTGGGTGTTGTTAAGGGAAATGGAACTCGTGACAACCCGGATCCCCGACCCCGGATTTGGGGGTGTTACAGAAATGGTATCAGAGCCAAGCGTTATAAACCTCAGAGATGATGGGACGTTAAGATAATAAGTTCACTAAGATAATAAGAACTCTTGCCAAGTTCATAGTCGGACTACCTAACGTAGTACTGACAGTTAAAACCCTTATGGGAACCCTTATAAATGTAGCGATAGAAGCGTAGTTCATTATTGTATATGGTAGCGGGACTCCGAACCCTGAAGTTGAGGAACATCAACGCGATGATATTTTATTACTAATTGGAGATCAGATTGTGGATCCAATAGAGCGTCCTAACGCAGGACCGGATGATGTTGATATTGAGGATGTAGTGGTTGAGGATGTTATCCTAGAAGGGATAGTTGCTGAGGAGGATCCCATGGAGGATCCTGACGAGATTGGATAAAGGACCACTGATGAATTGATGACCCTGGTTGGGTCGACTACCAGAGGTAGGATTGGCCGGTCACTACCAGAGGTTCGTTCAAGTTTGTAAAGATAGTAGCCCCTTTAACGCGGCTTACTCGTAAGACTGAGAAGTTCGAATGGACAGAGAAATGCGAGAACAACTTTTAAGAACCAAAGCAAAGGTTGGTGACGTTCCCTATGTTGGCGTTGCCGGATGGAAAATAAGATTTTGTGATTTGTAAATGACGCTTCGCATAAGGAATTAGGGTGCTTCTTATATAGCACAGCAAGATAATCGCGTCTGCGTCAAGACAATTAAGGTAATTTAAAATTCGATATCCCCACCCATGAGCTTGGGCTCGTGGTAATAGTTTTGCCCTAAAGATTTGAGGCACTACTTGTATGGAGAGAAGTGTGAGATTCACAAACCATAGGAGCTCTAGTACATTCTTACGTAGAAAGAGCTCAACATACGCCAGAGGAGGCGGTTAGAGCTAATCAAGAATTATGATTGGGAGATTCTTTATCATTCGGGGAAAGCCAATATGGTGGCTGATGCCCTTAGTAAAAAGGAGAGACTCAAGATGATAATGTCTTTTGGAGAGTTTATAAGAGATTTTGAGAAAATGGAAATAGTAGTGAAGGTAACCGGAGCCGGTACTGAAAAGCTGTTTGAGATAGCAATACAGCCCGAAGTATTGGAAAAGAACATATTGTGCCAGTAAAAGTGATGAATGAAGGCAGAGAGCCAACAAATAGGTATGAGATTAATACCGAGAGTGATGATAAGGGAATAATGAGGTATTCCTATAGAATTTGGGTTCCAAAGGTTTAAGAGCTTAAAGATGAAATCTTAGATGAAAGCTAGTTTGAGGAATAAGAGTTGAGCAAACCCTGAACATGATAGTCAGGGAGGTTGCCACCAAGACAAAAGGAACCCATAACATGATGAAGTGGAAAATGAGGATTTAAATTATGTAAGATGACCCCAATTATGGGGAGTAGGAAGAAATATTTAGACTGAGGAAACAAAAGTCGAGTAAGGACAGGAGACCCGAGATGGTACCCCTATACGGCAATTCATGGACCTGTCTAAAGAGAACTTAGACTATTATCCCCAACCACCACCCTGAGGAGACAGTGCGGTGGGAAATTCTTTCATGACCTTTAAGTCGCTAAGCTCTCAGAGTTCCAAGGAACAAGCTGACCCAGTCGAGGCAAGAGCCTGGCTAAAGGAAATAGATGAATCATTTGAGATTCTAAATGATTGACGAACCACAAAAGACTGTTTTGTCACTTACCCTCCTAAGAGAGAGACCACCCGCTGGTGAAAGGCCAAGGAAGGCACGGAGCAAGAGATTATAATAAACTGATTTAAGTTCAGTCAATTGTTTTCAGGAAAGTACTTCCCAAGGTTATGGAGATAGTGTAAAAGCTTAAGAGCCAGAACAAAGGCAGACGAGTATGATGAATTATGAATCTAAGTTGTAAAAGTTATCAAGATTCGTTCTGAAGACACGAATCCAGAATGACGGGATGTTTGAAATCAATGCTTATGTTGTGTTAGTTCATGAAATAACGATAAGAGAAAGGAATATAAAGGCAAGAGAGTTTGAGGAATGATAAGGGAGTTGGGTATGAGGAAACCCTAAAGACTCGTAGAAATAGAAATAGAAAAGTAGGTAATCGTCCGGATGAGAGTGATTCACCATGAGTTAAATTGATGGTTGAAGGTATAAGAGATACATATATTTTATCCCCTGTAAGTTGGGAAAATTCGAGGAAACCTTGAGATAATTCGAAGGATAAATAATGAGACGCGGATAGACTGAGGAGACAAGAAAGTAAGAAATTAAGAAAATTGGGTGAAGGAAGTGACCTTCAAGAAGGTAAAGTGTAAGACCGGTGGCATGATACCCAGAAAGGGAGACGCCAGATATGAAAGATATCCCAACATTGAGATGACTGTTGAGATAAACAACAAAAGTAAATAAGGAATTATTAAGAAGAAGTTCACGTTGAACATGACCAATATCTTCCAGAACATCCATGTTATCATTACCAAATCAAGAAAGAAAAGTGGATGACCATTGTTATCTTTTGGAGGCCATATGGATTGACCTCAATTTGAATAAGGATGCTATTATGAAGTTAGGTATAGACTATCGAGGTGGGAATGATTGAATAAGACACCCTTATCAGGGATATATGACTTGATTTATCCATGGAAGGATGCAGGTACCTTTTAAAGGTGGAATTAAGGATAGAACATCGGTAACTTAAAATGAATCCTAGGGGAATGCATAAAGGTTGGAATTTCACCCTTAATAGGGACAGTATGAGTTTTGACAGTATGATTTGGAAAGGGTTAATGTAGCAACAACCTTTAAGAATCAGTGGAGAAATTTTTCAGAAGTATAGACAATGGTTCTAGTAATAGTAAATGGTATTTTAATATGCCCTGTATCTAGGGAATACAGGAGGAACGATTGAAGGATAACCTTAGAGGTTTTACAAGGAGAAAGGTAATATTCAAAATTTTCAAGAATAGAAATGTTGATAAAGGAAATATGACGTAATTATAATGTTGCCAAGTGGGGCACGTGTTAAACCACGAGAAAGTATGGATCGAACCAGTAATGGTCGAAATTATTCAGGGCAATTAGGACTTAAGATAAAAGATGTTCTAATTATGATTGAGAGTCAGTCATGACAGTGATTAACCTCTAAAGACTGAGGCAATAACTTATGGAAAAATGGTGATTTTTTTTTTACTCATCAGATTTTAAGGAAAGCATTTTCACATAAGCTGTGATTGAAATAAGGTAGAAAATTATTTGGAGATGGTTAAAGTGACATTGACTGTAAGGAAATTTTATTATCAGGAAAGGCCAAAGAGGTGGCCGACACTTTAAAGGTAAGAGGATAATTATAGGCGCTTGTGCCAAAAGAATACAGTGATGATGGTTAAAACTGTGAAGGTTGTATTATGGTTTGGAAGATTGACATTCCTTCTGATGACTGTGCAATACCCAGCCGTAATAGTAGTTGGTAAAGGTTTAATTCGTGTAATCGCCATGAGCGGGCTATCTATCTTAGAAGGTACTATCTTGAGAATGAGCCTGGACCATGTTTCAAAAGGACTAAACGAACCTTTGAGATCAGGAGTGTTCTTCATGAATCAGAAATGGTGATTATGTTACCTCCTTAGAAGGATTTGATACGACATGTATGGACTCCGTATGGTTAGCTATTAAGATTTCATGGAAAGTGAATGATGACAGTGGGTCAGTGGTGGACCATAGTAAGGCAGCAATGATTCTGCGAGTAACGAGCTGATTACAACCGTGAGAGTTGTATTGGAATGGATGTTGAGATTGAGTACCACTAAACGGTCGTGGTAGTGTATGTTATCATTGATAGACTAATTAAGTAGAGTATCTACCTATTGAATATTTATTCCCTCTTATGAAAAGAGAGTCGTATTACTATATGAGGAAGGTTGCGGTGCAAGCATAGAACTCTAGTAACGGTGATGTCTAAAATGAGATCCCAGGTTCGATTTTCGAAATCGAGGGAGTTTCAAAGGTGATTGTGTATAAGCTCGAGGAAGAGCATGGGTCCATAGAATGATGGATGGAATAGAAATATTTAGGCATGGGAAATACGATGCTATAATACTTGATGCTGATATAAATACGTATATGTTTTGTTCTCCTATGACAAACCTCTATAGTTCAGAGGTAGGTTCCAAGCCAGATATTTTATGGCAGTATATTTTTTTATATATACAATTCTCTTCAGTTCGTTCTTTTCTCTTCTTTTCATTTCATGTAAGTTGAGAAGAACAACCCTTCCAGAAGGGGAGGTATTGCCGAATGACTGTCTATCTGTGTGATAGAAGCCTAGTAGGATACCAACTATTGTTTAATTGCTTGTCAAGTACTAAAGGCTGGCCACCTTCTGTACTAACTATGCGAGATAACAAGTGTTCATGATCATAGTGATCTCTCAATAAATTCTTTTACTTCTATATGAAGGATTAAGCTTTCGAAAATAGAAACAGCTGAAAAAGGAGTAGTAAAGTTATGGTGGTATTCAGAATGGGAACACATTCGTAATACTAAGGTTGACGTGGTTATTAAAAGGTTATAGAACGCTAACGAGCAAAAGTATAACCAGTATAATATTAGGAACGGAAGGTAGTAGCGATTACGAACTCGAAAAGAATGGGTATTGAGAAGCAAAAGCTCTAATGCTAAACGCTATAATGAGAGTCTGTGCAATAGACTTGAAAAAATTTGGAATGATCACTTAACGCGGATTTAGTTATATCACGACAATAGATCATATGTCATTATCGAGGTGTCACCTTATGAGATCCTTGAGGGAAGATAATGTCGATCTCCCTTATGTTAGGATGAAGTTGTAGAGCGCAAGATGCTCGGACCCGCAGTAGTCCAAAGGACCAGGGATATAATAGATCTAATCAGAGGACGGCTGGTAGTAACCCAAGATGGAAATAAGAGGTATGCTGATTTGACTCAAAAAGGACAAAGAGTATGAAATAGGGGGCCTAGTAATGTTATAGGTATCCCCTTGGAAACCCTTGAAAAAGGATTGATGAGGTTCGGAAAGAAAGGAAAGCTAAGTCTACAATTTGTTGGACCCTTGGATATATTAAGACGTTTGGGAAGTTAGCATATGAGCTAGCCCTACCCCCGAACCTGTAGCAAGTTCATAACGTGTTCCACATATCAATGTTAAGGAAGTGTAATTCGGATACCAGACAAATAGGGGCATATGAGCGCATAGACATGCAACCAGACGTAACCTATATGGAGCAACCAGGAAGGGTATAGAGTAAAAAGGAACGAGTGCTTAGGAGAAGGGTTATCAAACTAGTAAGAGTTTGATGGTAGAACCACAATATGGGAAAATTTACTCGAGAGTTAGAAAGTGCAATGCTAAGAGAGTATCCCTATTCATTTTCTATCTGATTCCGGGACGGAATCCTTTTAAGGAGGGGAGACTGTAATAACCCCAATTTTTGGGAAATTTTTGAAACCCTTATGAATAGTGTTTTTGCTGAATGAGAAAACTTTTCATGCCACACTATGTAGGGGTTCTGATATGAATATTCTGAGATTTTATTAGTACTTTATATGGGATATAAGTGTATGTAAAGATCGTCAGAATCCAAATCCGAACACTTTGATTTTTCCCGGAAATACACTAGATACGGAAAGATTAGAGAAAAAGGTAACAGGATAAAAAGGATTTAAATTAAAGGATTATAGGAGAGGATCATAAAAGGAATATAATATATTGAGAAAGGTTAAGGGAACCTAAGTAATAAGATCCCGGGTATGATCCTTCAAACGATAAACGAAAACGAAAGTTAAGCGAACCGTATAACAGATCAGCGGTCATTAGGCAAACAATTAGGAAGTTAATCAAAGGGATTAGAGAGGATGATGTCACCCAACCAATGAGAAGAGGACAAGGAGGGGAGGATGACATCATGAGGATGACACAAGCATGACATGGGAAGGAAGGAGATGTGGTGGCTTTTTAACCACACAAAATCAAGGGCAACTAGGTAATTTACTAAAACAAACACAAAAATCAAACCAACCAAGCCAAGCAAATCATTTTTCATCAAAATCAAAAAGAAATCAAGGCATTGTTCTTCATGCTCTCGGCCAAAACAGAACCAGAACACTAAAACTGCTGTATCTCCTTCATTTCTCACTCAAATATTGTGTTCTATAGCTCATTGGAAAGGTATTGAGATGGCCTACAACTCTTGTTCACAAGTCTCGTCCAAATAATCATGGTAAGACCCTCATTTTTACAGTTCTTTAAATCGGACTTTTAGAAACTTCAAAGCCTAACTTTGTGTTCTTGATTTCTTTGGAAAGATCAAGCTTGTAGGAGGCTCCCTAAGGCTTCCTAGCAACTTAACACCTCCCAAGGAAGGTATAAACTTCAAACCCTAGCCTTTACTTTATTTGTTAGTAAGTTTAATGGTTGGTGTTGTGAAATGAGAAGCATGGATTGTGATTATTAGTAGTTTGGTTTGATTTGGAAGTGTTTTTGGTAATTGAAGCTTGATTATAGTTCATAGGTCGTGATTGTGGTTGTTTGAGTTGAAAACCTTGGAGATTATGGACTGATGTGGTATGGTTTAGGTGAAGTTTTGTTGTATTGATGGTTATGAGTTGGTTGGTGGTTAATTGGAGTAGTTTAAACATTGGTAATCGCGTAAACATAGCCGTCGTAACGTCCGATTTTCTTTGGACTGTTTTTGTGCATAACATTAGGACCCGAGAACCCCCTGCCAGATTATGACCACTGACATGTTTAGATAGCTCATGTTACGAGCTTCGTTTTGATATGTAGTTCGTTCGATTCCGATGCACGGTTTAGGAGAAACGACCGTTTCAAGTAACGGCGTTTCGCGAACGAAACTTTTCCCCTCGCCTTACTTTGAAACATAGGTTAAAGACCAAAAAGGGTTAATTAATGCATGAAACATTTATGGTAAGTGTGTTAGGCAGTTGGTAAGACACTCGCAAAGGAATCGCCTTAAAACTCGTAAAGGTTAAATTATTAAAAATGGTGGAGCCGAGGGTACTCGAGTGACTTAAGAGAATCAGTAAGCGCAAAACGAGCGTTAGAGTCTGAGTTGGTTAGAGTATAGATTTACAAGTGACTTTGGTTTAATTCCAACTTCCTTGTTGTTTATAGGTTACCAGACTCGTCCCGAGCCATTCGTAACCCCCAGTCGCTCAGGCAAGTTTTCTACCCGATATACTGTTGTTGTGATGTAAATATATGTATATGCATTATCTTGTGATAGTGAATGATTGTTATTAGCAAATTTTGCGATATATTGGAGCATGCTGATATGGTATATATGCATGTCTGTTTCGTAATCTGGTTATCTATCTGTTGATTTCAATGCTTACAGTTGCATAATACCTATGCTAGAAATAAGCAAGTAGTTGCGTATACCCTTAGTATAGGGGATAAAAGGTGAACATATTTCTAAACCGGGAGTCGATGTTCCCGAGTATATTATATATATATATATATTTATATATATATGGATATAGTTTTTAAAACTATGGATCAAATAAGGTTTATTCGATACCTTTATTTTACTTAATTGAATATTAATTTGAGTATTCATTTGAGGGCTTATGACTCAGTTTATTTTATTATTTGAATATTATTTGAATATTCATTCGAGGGCTTATGACTCAGTTTATATTATTATTGAATATTACTTGGATATTCATTTGAGGATGTATGACTCCTTTATTTTATGAATATTATTTATAGTATTCATTCGAGGTATTATGACTCCGCTTATTACTTAATAATATTCTTTATTGTATTAAAGAATAAGGTGTCGATAATCAAACTTACTTTTGATTATTCAAATAAAGATATTACTTTCGTATAAGTATATCTTTGATTATTTGCTATTCATTTCAAGTATAAGTTTTAATACTTCTACTTCAATTATTTTATAAAGATTATTCTTTATGGGAATATTATTTAAATAATAATATTCAGACATTTTCTAAATATTCTGGGGACTGATTTACTTCATTAAATCAGCTTCACTCCAAACATTCTTAAAAATGTTTTGCGAGTCTTCAAAATGATTTTTTTAAAAGTTAGAGCGGATCCCAAAACTCATTTTTTTTAAGATCCTCCTTTCGAAGGGGATTTAAATACTCGCTCAAAACCCAAGGGATCCGGCTCTGTGGTGTGTTTTATATTCGCAACAAGGTTGCTGTTTTGATAAATGAATTGATTACTTACCCAACACTCGGGAAGTAAAATTCTTGGAACAAGTTAATCCATTAACAAGCATCGCCTGGGAAATATCGGTGAGTTCTCCTTTCCAAATAGATACGACTTCTTGGTGGAGCCGTATCAACAAGTTTCTACTTGGGGAAAGTGGGGACAAGCTTTACGTTTCAGAGTCATGGATTTCATCTGAACTAGGAGTGGCGTAAGTGGCCGAGTAGCGCCGGCCCAGCCTTATTATATTGGCCCAAATGGCTTGGAAGTTCCGCTAAGGCGGTCCATTCCTTAGGAGTTCAGTGTTCGGTTGACAAGTAAATCCGACAGGTTCTCCTCTACATGTAGAAAATGGTGGGGTTGTACTACTACGACTGATCATCGTAAGTGGTCTTCCTGGCGCGGCAAACTCCCGTAATGAGTTCATCATCCAATTGGATAATTTCTGCAACACTACCCAGAGCACTTCGATAAAAAGGCTACGGTTGGGCGATTGTTGAGTGTTGGCAGGGTCAAGTTTTCAAAATGATGTTTACATCAAATGAAGTATCTCGTAACTTCATTTTATTTTGATAATATTTTAAAGATTTAATTTATTCAAATCTTGCCTTATAGTCTCATCTATGTGATGAACTTTTGAAGCTAATTATAACTTGAACGGTGGTAGTTCAAGTAGTATTTGGGAAAGATATAAGTATATTGGGGTATCTTGTAACTTCATCTTTTAAACTTATATCTAATTAATAATTGTCTTATGAATGACAAAGATTTTCAGAAAAACGTTGAGACAAGGTTAGATATATGAGATCACCTTGCAACGATATTTTTTTTTATACAGTTATACACTGGGACTTTGTGTATATTGTGCATGGAAGAGGACTTCCAATATTTTGAAAAGTATATATGTATATATATATACTGAATATTTTGCGACTTCATCACATTAAGATATCAACTTGGTTCATTTCTTTTGACCAAGACTTTCATGAGTACTATGAGAAGGCTCATATATTGTTAATCATTATACATATTATTTTGGTGGGCTTGCTGCTCACCCTTGCTTTCTTCTTTCATCACACAACATCAGATAGACAAGATGAACCGGACCAAGCTCCCGATTCGCAAGAGGATAGGAGACGTTCCGCAGTTTTCTAGAAGCACTGATGCCGCCATAGCTGAGGTAGGAACTACCAATAGGCTAGGCTTTCAACTTTTGATGTATCAGATTATGTATATTTATGAATTGTAATAATGGCAAAGAAATGTAAATTTATTCAGAAACCTGTTTAAGGTGTATTGGCATATAATTGTGGAATAAAACGACTTGTGATTATTTTTGGATATTCATCTCTTAGACTATAACTTGTGGTGTGTGTGTTTATTGTGGGGTCACAGTACAGAGTAGTTGATTATTTATTAAGATTGGGTGTTGTTAAGGGAAATGGAACTCGTGACAACCCGGATCCCCGACCCCGGATTTGGGGGTGTTACAACTATCGGCGATTATCAATAAACTAGACTGGACATAAGTCCGCACCTATATCATGTTGATCAGTCATGATACAGTGCAGATCTATACCTCTATGTATAGATCCAGTCGGGTACCCAGGCTCTACGACTCAAAACATGGATCCGGTTAATTCCCGGTCCATAGGATTAAGTGTATACATGATCCTCAACATCACCATCTAGTCCACAGATAAGCAACCGGAATAATCGGTATGCTTTGATGTATCCTAACATCAGAATATATATCAGGATAAATATAATGCATGATCTATTGGAATATGAATAAAGTATTCAATGCATCCGAGAAATCAGGAATCGAAATGAAATATAAATAAGAGAACAATAATTGTGTATCAGTGTATGTGAATAGGAATTATCAGTGTTCATTGAATTGAGAAGTTGAATTGAAGTAAGCAATTCACTATTCTGAAATTAGAATAGGGGAAAAACTTGCCTGTTACGCGATTTACCGCAAATATATCACAGTTATCTAACACTGGCTCGGTCTGCCTTGATGGTTCGTATCTATCAAAGAAAGATGCTTATTTAGTCGACTTGTATCTTAATCGCGTTTCGAACCGACGTCATGTAGCCCTTATCGTCTACCCGTATGATTAAAACTGACTTGTATAATAATTACTAGCAAGTAGGACTCGATTAACCACATAATTCACATAGCACATAAGTCACATAGTCATTCTAGGTTTAAAAATATTTTTAGAATCGGAATAGGATCAATATTCGCATTATCGTACAAGATCTGGCTCATTTCCTAATATCCGAAATTTATGGGCTCGTTTCTATAATTAATAGGTTCTATAAATAAATAAATATCGAAAGTCGACTCGATTCTGGAAGAAATTAAGATTTAAAACTATTTTTATTGAAAACGTATCATCTTTCTGAGTCGAAGGGCTTTCGTTTCGTTTAAATCGAATAAACGGTTCAGTTGTTATTAAATAAATAGGGATAAATCAATTTATTATTCAAAATAATCAATTATTCAAACTAATCAAACCTTAAATATATTTTTAAATAATTATTTAAGAAAAATTAGAATTAAAAGTGATTTTTCCATAATTTTTGGAATTAAAATGAATTTATTATGAATTATTGAAAATAAATTGATTAATTATCAAAATAATTAATCATTTTTAAATAATTAATAAATACTAAATAAATAATTAATAATGAAAGAAATATATAATTTTGATTTTTAGAAAATATTTCAGATTTATTTATAAAATAAATCAATTAAATTAATTAATTAATCAATTCATAAAATAAATAAAACTGATTTTTATAATATATAAAAATAATAAGTAAAAATAATTTTCAAAAACAGTTTTCAGAAGACAGAATTGGGCAAAACGAATCAAAACCGGGTTGCAAAACGGGTTGCAACCGGGTCCTGAAGAACAATCGGGTCAGGAAGAACTCACCGGAAATTTCCCAGTTTCCGGTGGGTTTCCCGGACTCTGATCAACCAAATTCAGACCAAAACCACAATCGATTGGTGTGTTTTTGTTATTCCCAGTGGACTAACAATGAGATTTACAGAAGGGGGGTTGAATGTAAATCTCAAAACTTTTTCAAGTTTTGAGCAGTTTCTAAGGCTATGTGTTTGAGTGATCAAATGTGTGTGAATTGCTTGAAGCTGATACAGACGGATATATATTCAAACTCAAATGTAATGAGCACAAAGAACTTAAAAACTTTTCTGGTGGATTTGTTGTTCCACCAGAGATGTGTTATTTCAGAAAATCTGTGATTCAAAAAGTTAAATCACAGCTGCTTCCTAGTACAAACTAGATGATTTTCTCTTTTGATATTTCTAAACAGCTCAGGAAAATTCATATCTAATTACTAGCTGCTACTTGGTTTATATATCACCAAGTTTACAAGTGAAGACAAACTGTAAAATACAATTGAAAAGATTCTTCACATGTTTCTTCTTCATTTCTCTATCCAATGCAATCTAGGATAATCTATAAATCTTTGAATACTTCCTTGTTTGCATCAGAATGGAAATGCTGCATTTTCTTGATTCCTCCTAGAGGCTTCCACATTCTAGTATGTCTCTGTCAACCCATGTGCCTCTGTCAGCTTGTGAATTGTCACTATCAACTGCTAATGAACTAAGCATCCGTTGAAGCTTTCATCCGTTGATGCCTTATCCGTTGAGGCTTTATCCGTTGAAGCTTTATCCGTTGATGCATTATCAGTTGAAGTCTTTATCCGTTGAAGCACTTATCTGTTGATGGATATTATCCGTTGAAGCATTAGAGACATCCGTTGAAGCTTTGTTTCTTATCCGTTGAAGGTCTTCAATATCCGTTGACACTTCTTCACTTATACAAAATTACAAGGCATGAAATATTTACAATTAGCCCTCCTATTTGTACATCCATTAGTAGTCAACATGACTGATTATTTCCTAACAACTTCTAAGAATTACAGCTTGAAACCAGAGAGTGAAATGTGCTACAATATTAAACTTATTGCTAAGTAAAGCTACTCCTTCAACGGATAGCCAAGATGGTCTTATCCGTTGAGGCTACAAACACTAGATTTCTACTTAAGTGTTTTGCTTAACTTATCATCAAATCGATACACATATTCCTAACAGTTTTATAGCAGGGATCAATCTTAAATCACTTCACTTGTTACTTGCTGATTCTCAATGATCAGGAAAAGCTCAGGATCTGGCTGTTCTGGATGTCGTCGGGATTTGATGTGCCATCAAGATTTGATGCTCATCAGTATCTGCAGAAACATCAGTATTTGAAGACAATCTGTTTGTGAAGATTAAGTCTGTTCCTTATTTTGAGGGATGGATATATGTTCGTTCTGAGTGATAGGACTTTATATATTCAGTTAGAGATATATATCATTTTCTGTTAGTAATTGATAATGCATATCCAAGACTGATTTGTTGTAATATCCGGAATATATCGTGTAATTATTTTGCTATTAAATAATTATTATGTGTGTTCAGTATATATTCTGTGAGTTAATTGTTAAATGTTATCTGTACTTGGATATTCAAAAATAATATTAATTGAGTATTTTAATTTTTATATGTCCAAAATAAAACATAGATAATTGTCATATCTTCTTAATTATTTTTATGTTGATTTATGGATTTATAAGGATCATATGAAATTTATAAAATCTTTTTCCGAGTATTTAAAATCTATTTTATAAAAACGGGAACCAATCGACGTCATCCGTTGTTACATTTTTGGAACCCGAAACTCTTCCGAGAACTCCTTCCTAACCTAATTGTAATATTCCGAGCATATCCATATTTCGACTTTTTCGATCCGGTGTACGGTTTGTTCTGCGCGGGTCCCGGCGCAACATTTTCGATACAATATTCGTTTCGGTAAATCAATAAAACCCGTATTTTCGATAAACGGGAGCTTTTTATTAAACTATCCCAATTATCACTTCGTAGTACGTGTAACCAGGCGCTGAGACCAAGACCGCAGTACAAATTGTACTGATTTGGATAATTATCCCGAAAACTGATACCGTTTGGATCAGTTTTTATAAATAAATGTACCGTTTTATATCTGGAATGATCCAACGGGATACTAATTTTCCGTAATTATAAATAGCCTTTTTCCATATTTTGTTTCGTATCAAAATCATTTGCAGATAATTAATTCTATAATTTTCAGAGAAAAACCCTAATTACATAAACTGTTCTAAGAATCAAACAGCAAAACGAAGGCGTTACCGATCTCTGTTTTCAAAACTTGAGTAACCAAAACGAAGGATTTGAAGTGTTCTATTAGATTCTGAGCTTTGTTTCACTGCAGAATCAAAGGTTTATTTTCTGGAAATTTATTTATTTTCGAATTAAATTTATTAAAAATATGAATTATTGTTCGGATGATTGTTTGTATGATTTGATGACTGCATGTTGTAGAGCTTGTTTTCCTGATGATTTTGATATATTATACGTCTGATTTGGAGTTCAATAACATGTTCAAATTTGAGTTTGATTTTCGAATTTTAAAATTAGGGTTTATAACCCGTATGAATGTTCTTAATTGAAATTTGGGGGTTTCTTATTCTGAAATAGATTGATGTTGTGGTATAGTGTATTGTATTCTCTGTGAAATTTGCAATCTAGTCGTACAAGTTTCATGAATCAACGAGGTCTGTAGAGAAGGGAGTTGTGTTTTGAAGTTTACGTCGAACCCGCCGGAAACCGACGAGTTTCTTGATCAAATTCCGGCCAAGTCTGGGGTTATTGATGAATTTTGATTGCTGATATAGGTTCCTGGTGTTGTGTAGTTTAATTCTGGAGGTGATGGTGGTGGGAGAATGCCGGAGGTAAATTCTCCGGCCACCCCCGACTTTTCCGGCGACTGGAACTGCAAAATTGCAGTTTGGTCCCTGTACTTTTGAAAACGATGAAGTTTGGTCCCCCAGGTTTCCAGACTTTGCAAAAATTGGATTCCTGTTTTAAAAATGTTTAAAAATCATATTTCCTATTTATTTTTATTATAAAAATTCATTTTTAATTTCTGAAAATTCTAAAAAAAAATTAGTATTTTAATTCCGAAAATTATTTTTAATTCAGAAATAAATCTGAATTAATTAGTTAATTAATTTCAGTTAATTTTTAATCGATTAATTGGTCAATTAATTTGGAAATTAATTGATTAATTGATTTAATTAATTATTAATTGATTTTAATTAATTATTTAATTAGATATAATTACTTAAAAATGATTTAAAAATTCCGAAAAATAGTTTCGAGCTTTAAAATATTATTCTAAATTATTTCCAAGGCTCGATAATTAGTATAAAATTGTTTCGGAGCCAGAATTGGCCAACCGAACCCTGTTTATTAACCCGAAATTGATCCAACGACGCGTTTTAATTCCGAAAAATGTTTTAAAAATCATTTTAAATACCCGAAAGCCTATTTATGACCCGAGACTTCTTTATAAACAATATATCATTGAGTACGTAATGTATTATGTGCTATATGTGACTTGTTGATTAACTATCAGTCTATATATTCGGTGTTTACTTGATTATTACATAACTTTCAATCCGTTAATCGGATTTGGGTAAAACGAAGGGTAGATAGAAGAATGTGTTGAATAGAACTCTATGAGTCGATTATTGATAGATGTTTATGATATGTGAGCAGAAGAGGCAAGGCATAGGAAAGGAAAACAGGTAGTTGAGGAGTAAGACGATTGTGATTGGAAGCGAGAGCAGAATAGTAAGCTAGTACCAGGCAAGTGTTCTGAACTTTCTCGAGATATTGTCGTACTTGATAATCCTGTGATATTGCAAGTGCTTTGAAGCACATAAACCTAAACCCTGATTCTAGTTATTGATCTTGAGCCATAACCTGATTCTTTCTAGACCATTGATTGTTGTATACCCAAACACGAACCACGAATCTACGATACTACTCCACAAATACATACAAACTAAATACCAAACGCTGAACTGAATTACTTATATACTCAATCCATGATATCTTATGCTTTGAAAGACCAAATCCTTGAAACCCTGAAATATTGATTCCTTTGTTATCCAATTCTTTCATTACCCAGCATCCAAGCTTTGAAATTACCTTATTGAATCTTACAAGGATTGAAACCCTTTCATTGTTAAACACTCATTGTTGTTAATGATTCTGGTTATTGTTTATTATTGCTTATTCAGTTATTATGTTAGAATTGTATTGTTTTTATAAAATTGTGGACCAGATTCGTGGTCAGGCCATATAATGGTCAAGTTAGGCCAATGTGTGCCTTGGATCCAGTAGTTAGAGCAATGCTGTGTGCCTTGCTCGGGGTTAGTGCGTGACTGATCAGCAGCCTAACCTTGGTTTTTAAATTAAAAGTATAATATCCAATTCTAAATCATAATCTATTATTCACTTGATATCATAATCATGTTCTATTGATGATCATTATTCTCAGTTTTGTCATTGTAACTTGCTGAGCTAGTTAGCTCATTTGTGCGATATTGTTTATATTCTTTCCAGCTAAAAAGGAACCAGTTGGTAACGAGGATCCCCAGTCCAGCGCGAGAGCTAGGGGTTCAGGTTGAGAAAGCTGAGCAAGTAGGCTTCTTTTGGAATAATTTAAGTCTGTAAAAGTTTGTAATAAAGTTTAATACTCAGTTTGAGTTTGAATGATTGGGATTTGAACGGTATGTAATATAAGTAGATGTGTGGCTTGTATGCATACTTTAGCCTGTTGCGATCCGTGGTAGTTGGTAAATAGGGTCACTGCATATTATTGTTATCTTTATTATTGTTATAAGCAGGTTATAAATAAGGTATGTGTATGTGTGTGTAGACCCCAAACTTCTGACCCGGGTTTGGAGGGCGCCACAGGTTTGGTATCAGAGCTACAGGATTATAAGTCACTGACACAAGCCTAGGTTGACGGGAATGGGTAGAGGGTTAGGATTAGAAGTAAGGAATAGAAAGATAGAATGTCGAGAGGTTGAGTGCTTCGGTATATCAGGTATTAGTGTAATTCGCGTTATGGGTTGAGATTCTGATATTGCGATATAATTTCAAATAGCAGCGATGGCCGACTCTTTTATTCTCGTATCAGTTGATCACTCAGAGCCTTCAGTTGGAGTGCCGTCTTCAGATCCACATCCTGTTGTTCCACCAGTGTTGGTTATACTACCTCTACCTGTGTTGCAGCCCATACCACTATAGGCTATTCCACCTCCAGGCATGAGGCCACCTTTCAGAGGACCCCCACCAGCTGATTCAGATTCCACTGGGCATTCAGTTGCGAGTGCCCCATTCCAGTCTACATTGCCCCCAGTTCCTTACTACCGGTATGAGACTCTTTTATTGGAGCGTGATTCCTTGTTGGCCCAGATCAGAGAGCTACAGCATATCATTAGGACTACTGAGGTTGATCGTGGTGTGAGGGAACTTCCAGAGGAGATTCATGTGACACGGAGGGTTCTTGAGCCTAGGCTACATGGAGCTACATTACCTGGCAGAGGCCCTGATGCACTGATGGGCTGGGCTACTGAGGTGATGGAGGACTTTGAGAGGCTGGCAGGACCAGAGTTTCCCTGGAGCTGAGTCAGAGATTTAGAGATGGAGATGCTGAGCAGTGTTGTTATGGTTATGTAGTATGTACAGTAGTGTGTAGTATGTATCAGTAGACTTTTGAGTTGTCTTTATAGACTAGCTATGATGACTAGTGAGTAGGTTGTTGTACCCTTTTGCTTTTACTTCTGAAGCGTCTTTACGCTTGTACTACCTAAAACTTTTGATCTATGTATATCAGTACCTTTTTCCTTTCCAGCACTGTCATTTATTTTATTGCACCTGTTTTACCTTAACTTATCTATTGCACCAGTTATACCCCTGTGATACCATGTACCCTGTTTTCCATGACTGTTTATATTCTGTAAAGAAGCATGCAATTTACTTAGTTACAACTGTTTTTAAAAAGAGATACCTCTGTTTTACAAAACTTTTCTTTTATACAAAGATTTGATTCAAATGTTGAATAAGTTGTTTGATTCTTTACAGAAAATGCCTCCCAGAAGAAATACCCGCACCAACACCCAGAATGAAGAAACCAACAACAATAACAACCAAGATGATACAAACCCAAATGTGAATCCAGGACCCATAGACCCAGCAATAGCCCAGATTCTTCAAATCTTGGCCCAACAAACAGTTCACCTGGCACAACAACAACAAAGGCAGACCAACCCCCAGGTAACTTTCAAAACTTTTCAGGCAGTAAACCCACCAGAATTCAAGGGTTCCTTAGAGCCAATTGAAGCAAATGTGTGGTTAAAGGAAATAGAGAAGGCATTTTCCTTAGTAAAAGTAAAGGAGGAACAGAAGGTTGAGTTTGCAAGTTACTATCTGAAGAATGAATCCACCTATTGGTGGGAGATGGTGAAGACATTGGAAGGTACAGATGTTATTACTTGGGAAAGGTTTAAGGAATTGTTTTTAGAAAAGTATTTTCCTTAGTTTGTTCAGGATCAAATGGAGCTGAAGTTTTTAGAATTAAAGCAAGGGAACATGTCGGTAACAGATTATGAGGGTAAATTTGAGGAATTGTCAAGGTATGTACCGTCGTATGTGGATACTGCCAGGAAGAAGGTTAAAAGATTCCAGCAAGGTTTGAAACCCTAGATCAGAGGGAAGGTAGCCATTTTTGAATTGGATACCTATGCAGGAGTAGTACAAAAGGCTATGATCGCAAAGACAGAGAGTGAGATGTTCCAGAAGGAGAAAGAAAGCAAGAAAAGGAAGGTTGAGGGAAGTGAGGGTCAGTCACAACCAGGGAAGTTTCCAAATTTTAAGAAGGGCAAGTTTCATCCAGGGAGACATTTTAATTTCAGAAAACAGAATGCAGGAGACGGAGGCCAGAGCAACCGTTTAGTTAATACAAATCAGCCAAATCAGTTGAGACTAACTTTTCCAGATTGTCAAGTATGTGGAAAGAAGCATGGAGGAGTTTGTAATAAGTTGAATGTGGTGTGTTTTAAATGCAACCAGAAAGGGCACTATTCGAGGGAGTGCCGAAATCATCCAGCAAGAGAACCAGCAAGTAAGGATCAGCCTATCCGGAATCCAGCAGTAAAGGTTCCAGCCATTGGATTTACGTGCTTTAAATGTGGAAAGCCAGGACATATGGCCAGGGATTGCAAGACATCAGCCCCAGTCAGTAATGCATTAAGGATTATGGGATCTACCCCAGCAGTGAATGAGACTCCAAGGGCTAGAGTTTTTGACATGTCAGTGAAGGATGCGATCCAAGATACGGATGTCGTGGCAAGTACGCTTAATGTGAATTCTTTATGTGCCAAAGTGTTAATAGATTCGGGAGCAACTCGATCGTTTGTTTCACAAGATTTTTTTAGTAAGTTAAATTGTCCAGTTGAGTGTTTAAATGAAATAATGACTGTGGAATTAGCAAATCAAGAACGTGTATCTGTTAATCAAGTTTGTGGGAATTGTGAGATTGAGATTTCTGGTAGTAAGTTTTGTGTAGATTTGATACCATTTAAGTTAGGAGAATTTGACGTTATATTAGGGATGGATTGGTTATCTAAGCACGATGCCCAGATAGATTGTCGAAATAAGAAGGTAATGGTGAAGACGCCTGACAAAAGGATAATAACGTTCAAGGGTCAAAAACAAGTAAAGAAGTTTTTAACGATGATTCAAGCCAAGAAGTTACTACGACAAGGATGTGAGCATTTCATGGCATATGTGATTGACAGAAGTCAAGAACCAATAAAACTTGAAGATATTCCAGTTGTGAATGAATTTCCAGACGTATTTCCCGACGAGTTACCAGGACTTCCTCTAGATAGAGAAATTTAATTTGCGATCGACTTAGCACCTGGAATAGAACCAGTATCCAAGGCTCCGTACAGAATGGCGCTTGTTGAGATGAAAGAGCTAGCAAAGCAATTGCAAGAGCTGTTAGAGAAAGGAGTAATCAGACCCAGTGTATCCCCGTAGGGAGCCCCAGTATTATTTGTCAAGAAGAAAGATGGAAGCATGAGACTGTGTATTGACTATAGGGAGCTCAACAAGCTGACAATCAAGAACAAGTATCCGTTACCCAGAATTGACGATCTGTTCGACCAGTTGAAGGGAGCCAAGTATTTCTCCAAAATTGATTTAAGATCAGGATATCATCAACTAAAGATCAAGCCAGAAGATATACCAAAGACAACTTTCAGAACAAGGTATGGACATTACGAGTTTTTAGTGATTTCTTTTGGATTGACCAATGCCCCGACAACGTTTATGGACCTGATGAACAGAATTTTCAAGGAGTATTTGAATAAGTTTGTTATTGTGTTTATAGATGATATTTTAATCTATTCAAAGATGGAAGAGGATCATGCAAAACATGTGAGAACGGCTTTGGAGATTTTAAGGAAAAAAAAGTTATATGCTAAATTCTCGAAGTATGAGTTTTGGCTACAGGAAGTTCAGTTCTTAGGGCACATAGTTAGTAATAAAGGGATCAAAATGGACCCGGCAAAGATCGAGGAAATTACGAATTGGGAGAGACCGAAAACACCCACCGAGGTAAGAAGTTTCTTAGGATTGGCGGGATATTATCGTCGATTTGTTCAAAATTTCTCAAGGATTGCCACACCATTAACAAAGCTTACATGAAAGAATGAGAAGTTTATATGGAACGACAAATGCGAGGAAAGTTTTCAGGATTTGAAGCGACGATTGATCACGGCACCTGTTTTGTCACTTCCAGATGATCAAGGGAATTTCATAATTTATAGTGATGCTTCTCACAAAGGATTAGGATGTGTTCTAATGCAACACGAAAAGGTGATTGCGTATGCGTCAAGGCAATTGAAACCACACGAACAGAAGTATCCTACTCATAATTTGGAGCTAGCAGCCATAGTTTTCGCTTTGAAGATTTGGAGACATTATTTGTATGGAGAAAAGTGCGAGATTTTTACGGATCACAAAAGCTTAAAGTACATATTCACACAGAAGGAACTTAATATGAGACAAAGGAGATGGTTAGAGTTGATCAAAGACTATGATTGCTCAATTAATTATCATCCCGGTAAAGCGAACGTGGTAGCAGACGCATTGAGTCGGAAGGAAAGGTTAAATGTGTTATCAGTACCTGAAGACATATATAAGGAATTTCAGAAATTGGAATTGGAGATTAAAGTTTGCAAGCCTGAGGAAGCGAAAGTATACAGTATGACTTTCCAACCAGAATTATTTGAGAAAATAAAGAAATGTTAGGAAGATGTAATGGATCAAGATATAAATCGTTTGGTAGGTGAAGAGTTATGCACGCAAAAGGATGATCAAGGTATTCTGAGGTTTTCATCTAGAATTTGGATTCCACCAGTGACGGAGATGAAAAATGAAATTTTACAGGAGGCACATAATTCAAGGTATTCCATCCATCCAGGGAGTACCAAAATGTACAGAGATTTAAAGAAGAATTATTGGTGGCCAGACATGAAGAGGGAAATTGCGGAATGGATTAGCAAATGTTATACCTGTCCGAGAGTTAAAGCAGAGCATCAGAGACCAAATGGATTGTTACAGCCATTGGAGATTCCAGAGTGGAAATGGGAACATATTGCCATGGATTTCATAGTTGGATTACCAAGGACAAGGGCTAATCATGATGCCATTTGGGTTATAGTGGATAGACTTACCAAGTCAGCTCATTTTCTGCCTATAAATGAAAGATTTTCGCTCAACAAGTTGGTCCATATGTACCTGAAGGAAATTGTAGTTCGTCATGGAGTTCCTGTGTCTATTGTATCTGATCGAGATCCAAGGTTTAATTTACGATTTTGGAAGAGTTTTCAAGAATGTTTGGGAACAAGACTGAATATGAGTACGGCCTATCACCCCCAGACGGATGGCCAAGTGAAAGAACGATCCAGACAATCGAGGACATGTTACGTGTTTGTGCTATTGATTTCAAAGGAAGTTGGGACGAACATTTACCTCTGGTAGAGTTTGCTTACAACAACAGTTATCATACCAGCATTGGGATGCCACCCTATGAAGCCCTTTATGGATGCAAATGTAGATCTCCAATATATTGGGACAAAGTAGGAGAACGCAAGATACTTGGACCTGAACTGGTACAGCAGACAAAGGAAATTGTTGAAATTATCCAGAAGAGATTGATAGCCGCACAAGATCGTCAGAGGAAATATGCAGATCAGTCAAGGAAAGACATGGAATTTGAAGAAGGAAGCTTGGTATTACTGAAAGTATCACCATGAAAAGGACTAACGAGGTTTGGACTAAAAGGAAAACTAAGCCCAAGATATGTCGGACCTTTTGAGATTTTAAAGCGCATTGGCAAAGTAGCTTATGAGTTGGTGTTACCTCCGCACATGGAGCATATTCACAATGTTTTTCACGTATCTATGCTTAAGAAGTATAATCCAGACTCCAGGCATGTAATAGAATATGAGCCAATAGAGCTTCAGGAAGATTTGTCATATGTAGAGAGTCCGATAGAGATTCTAGAGGAAAGAGAGAATGTATTGAGAAATAAAGTAGTAAAGCTAGTAAGAGTATTATGGAGAAACCCAAAAATTGAAGAGTCAAACTGGGAGTTAGAAAGTGATATGAGAAAAAAGTACCCTCATTTGTTTTCTTAGGAGATTCTTAGGACAGAATCCTTTTAAGGGGGGAAGGATGTAATATCCGGGATATATCGTGTAATTATTTTGCTATTAAATAATTATTATGTGTGTTCAGTATCTATTCTGTGAGTTAATTGTTAAATGTTATCTGTACTTGGATATTCAAAAATAATATTAATTGAGTATTTTAATTTTTATATGTCCAAAATAAAACATAGGTAATTGTCATATCTTCTTAATTATTTTTATGTTGATTTATGGATTTATAAGGATCATATGAAATTTATAAAATCTTTTTCCGAGTATTTAAAATCTATTTTATAAAAACGGGAACCAATCGACGTCATCCGTTGTTACGTTTTTGGAACCCGAAACTCTTCCGAGAACTCCTTCCTAACCTAATTGTAATATTCCGAGCATATTCCATGTTTCGACTTTTTCGATCTGGCGTACGGTTTGTTCTGCGCGGGTCCCGGCGCAACATTTTCGATACAATATTTGTTTCGGTAAATCAATAAAAACCCGTATTTTCGATAAACAGGAGCTTTTTATTAAACTATCCCAATTATCACTTCGTAGTACGTGTAACCAGGCGCTGAGACCAAGACCGCAGTACAAATTGTACTGATTTGGATAATTATCCCGAAAACCGATACCGTTTGGATCAGTTTTTATAAATAAACGTACCGTTTTATATCCGGAATGATCCAACGGGATACTAATTTTCCGTAATTATAAATAGCCTTTTTCCGTATTTTATTTCGTATCAAAATCATTTGCAGATAGTTAATTCTATAATTTTCAGAGAAAAACCCTAATTATATAAACTGTTCTAAGAATCAAACAGCAAAACGAAGGCGTTACCGATCTCTGTTTTCAAAGCTTGAGTAACCAAAACGAAGGATTTGAAGTGTTCTATCATATTCTGAGCTTTGTTTCACTACGGAATCAAAGGTTTATTTTTTGGAAATTTATTTATTTTCAAATTAAATTTATTAAAAATATGAATTTTTGTTCGGATGATTGTTTGTATGATTTGATGACTGCATGTTATAGAGCTTGTTTTCCTGATGATTTTGATATATTATACGTCTGATTTGGAGTTCAATAACATGTTCAAATTTGAGTTTGATTTTCGAATTTTAAAATTAGGGTTTATAACCCGTATGCATGTTCTTAATTGAAATTTGGGGGTTTCTTATTCTGAAATAGATTGATGTTGTGGTATTGTGTATTGTATTCTCTGTGAAATTTGCAATTTAGTCGTACAAGTTTCATGAATCAACGAGGTCTGTAGAGAAGGGAGTTGTGTTTTGAAGTTTACGTCGAACCCGCCGGAAACCGGCGAGTTTCTTGATCAAATTCCGGCCAAGTCTGGGGTTATTGATGAATTTTGATTGCAGATATAGGTTCCTGGTGTTGTGTAGTTTAATTCTGGAGGTGATGGTGGTGGGAGGATACCGGAGGTGAATTCTCCGGCCACCCCCAACTTTTCCGGCGTCTGGAACTGCAAAATTGCAGTTTGGTCCCTGTACTTTTGAAAACGATGAAGTTTGGTCCCCCAGGTTTCCAGACTTTGCAAAAATTGGATTCCTGTTTTAAAAATGTTTAAAAATCATATTTCCTATTTATTTTTAATATAAAAATTCGTTTTTAATTTCTGAAAATTCTAAAAAAAAATTAGTATTTTAATTCCGAAAATTATTTTTAATTCAGAAATAAATCTGAATTAATTAGTTAATTAATTTCAGTTAATTTTTAATCGATTAATTGATCAATTAATTTGGAAATTAATTGATTAATTGATTTAATTAATTATTAATTGATTTTTATTAATTATTTAATTAGATATAATTACTTAAAAATGATTTAAAAATTCCAAAAAATAGTTTCGAGCTTTAAAATATTATTCTAAATTATTTCCAAGGCTCGATAATTAGTATAAAATTGTTTCGGAGCCAGAATTGGCCAACCGAACCCTGTTTATTAACCCGAAATTAATCCAACGACCCGTTTTAATTCCGAAAAATGTTTTAAAAATCATTTTAAATACCCGAAAGCCTATTTATGACCCGAGACTTCTTTATAAATAATATATCATTGAGTACGTGATGTATTATATGCTATATGTGACTTGTTGATTAACTATCAGTCTATATATTCGGTGTTTACTTGATTATTAAATAACTTTCAATCCGTTAATCGGATTTGGGTAAAACGAAGGGTAGATAGAAGTATGTGTTGAATAGAACTCTATGAGTCGATTATTGATAGATGTTTATAATATGTGAGCAGAAGAGGCAATGCATAGGAAAGGAAAACATGTAGTTGAGGAGTAAGACAATTGTGATTGGAAGCGAGAGCAGAATAGTAAGCTAGTACCAGGCAAGTGTTCTGAACTTTCTTGAGATATTGTCGTACTTGATAATCCTATGATATTGCAAGTGCTTTGAAGCACATAAACCTAAACCCTGATTCTAGTTATTGATCTTGAGCCATAACCTGATCCTTTCTAGACCATTGATTGTTGTATACCCAAACACGAACCACGAATCTACGATACTACTCCACAAATACATACAAACTAAATACCAAACGCTGAACTGAATTACTTATATACTCAATCCATGATATCTTATGCTTTGAAAGACCAAATCCTTGAAACCCTGAAATATTGATTCCTTTGTTATCCAATTCTTTCATTACCCAGCATCCAAGCTTTGAAATTACCTTATTGAATCTTACAAGGATTGAAACCCTTTCATTGTTAAACACTCATTGTTGTTAATGATTCTGGTTATTGTTTATTATTGCTTATTCAGTTATTATGTTAGAATTGTATTGTTTTTATAAAATTGTGGACCAGATTCGTGGTCAGACCATATAATGGTCAAGTTAGGCCAATGTGTGCCTTGGATCCAGTAGTTAGAGCAAGGCTGTGTGCCTTGCTCGGGGTTAGTGCGTGACTGATCAGCAGCCTAACCTTGGTTTTTAAATTAAAAGTATAATATCCAATTCTAAATCATAATCCATTGTTCACTTGATATCATAATCATGTTCTATTGATGATCATTATTCTTAGTTTTGTCATTGTGATTTGCTAAGCTAGTTAGCTCATTTGTGCGATGTTGTTTATATTCTTTCCAGCTAAAAAGGAACCAGTTGGTAACGAGGATCCCCAGTCCAGCGCGAGAGCTAGGGGTTCAGGTTGAGAAAGCTGAGCTAGTAGGCTTCTTTTGGAATAATTTAATTCTGTAAAAGTTTGTAATAAAGTTTAATACTCAGTTTGAGTTTGAATGATTGGGATTTGAACGGTATGTAATATAAGTAGATGTGTGGCTTGTGTGCATACTTTAGCCTATTGCGATCCGTGGTAGTTGGTAAATAGGGTCACTGCATATTATTGTTATCTTTATTATTGTTATAAGCAGGTTATAAATAAGGTATGTGTATGTGTGTGGACCCCAAACTTCTGGCCCGGGTTTGGAGGGCGCCACATTTGTAGTAGCTGTGTATTATATAAACACAGTTTAGGTCATCACATAGTGAACAACTCGAACATTGTACGACCTAGCAACTCTAAAGAACATCAGTATTTCTTGAGAGAGTTTGTAACAGTTTTTATCAGAAATATAAAGAACTGTTATATTTTTATATTTGTTCAAAACATTTATACAATTGTATCAAACCCCCCTTAAACAAATATGTCTTTACTGGGAAACAAATGGTATCAGAGCTCACTAATAAATTTACAATCAGAAGCGATCTAAACATGTCTCTGAACAAGTATGAAAGTATTAAAATCTCCATTCTGAAAAAGACTGAATATCCTACATGGAAGGTGAAGATGCTCATGCATCTGGAGGCTACAGATCCAGACTATCTCAATGTAATTAATGATGGACCCTACATGCCAACAAAACTTGTGCCTGCAACTCCTACTGTTGCTAAACATTATCAGTTGAAGGAGAAGAGTGAGTGGACACCAGAAGAGAAAGTAGCTGTGTTGAAAGATGCAAAGGTAAGAAACATTTTACATAACAGTCTTGATTCTATGATGTCAAACAGTGTTATAGCCTACAAGACTGCCAAAGAGATCTGGGATGCTCTTGAAACTCAATGTCAAGGAACCATGGCCATCAAGAAGAATAGAAGGGTTGTTCTGATTCAAGAATATGAACACTTTGAGGCCAAGCCTGATGAAAGTCTCACCGATATCTATGATAGATTTCTCACCCTGCTCAACAATCTGTCTTTGGTGGGAAATGTGTATGATCGAGAGGATTCAAACACTAAGTTTCTAAGAGCCTTGAATGAAGAATGGGAGACTCAGACTTCAATCTTACGACATCAGTATGATTTGGAAATAATCACTCTGGATGAGGTCTATGGCATGCTAAGAACTCATGACTCGGAAATCCAGCAAAGGAAGGAAAGGAAAAGCAGCAAAGGAAAATCAGTTGTTGTGAAAGTTAATGCTAAAACTTCAAAAGAAAGGTCTGTTGAAGTTGCAAGGAAAAAGAATAATATGCCAGAATCAAATACTGATGATTCATCATCAAATCCTGATGATGATACTGATTTTGAAACTGATGAGAACATGACAGATTTTGATGTCTTGCAAATGGTTGCATTGCTGGTTAAGGGCTTCAAGAAGATGCAATTCAGGAAGTCCCAGAAGAATAGAAACTTCAGGAAGAAGTTCACTGGAGGGGAAATGAAGTCAACTGGAAGAAGAGATGGAAAGGACTCTAAAGCTGGAAAAGTAGACAGGTCGAAAATCAAGTGCTACAACTGTGATGAACCTGGTCACTTTGCTACAGAGTGTAAGAAGACAAAGCATGACAAAGGGAAGAACAAATCCCTGATTACATCAAGCAATAATTGGATGGACTCCTCTGATTCTGAAAATAAAGATACATGATATGCACTGATGGCTAGCTTTGATGATCATGCTTCCTCTGAGTCTAAGGTATCAACTCCCTTCTTCTCTTTTGATACTGAAGATATAACTGAACTGAAATCTATTTTTAAGTCTCTCCATGGTAATTTTAAAAATAAGATTCTAGAGAACAATAGACTGTTAACTGAAAATGAAATGTTAAAGTCTAGGAATGATCAGTTGGAGTCTGAATTAGTAAATCAGATTGAAATTCAGAAAGAATGTGAGAAAGCTAAACATACAGCAAAGGTACTAGAAGCTAAGTACAATATGTTAAAAAATGAATTAGAAAATGAGAGGAAAACTCTTAATGTCTGGACTGTTTCAGGCAAAAAGGTTCATGAGATGATATCTAAGAAAAACTGGAAAGAATGTCTTGGTTATGTAGATGTAATTAAGGATGTTGACACTGAGAATAAGACTACCCTTAAAACTCTTGTTAAGTTTATCTCTTCAGAAGCTGATGAATCCAAATCCATCTATAAAAAGGGTTCAACATCAGCATCACAAGAAAAATTAGTAAGTGATAAATCTCAAAGAAAGGAAAATAAGGAAACCATTAAGACTGTTAAGAAAGAAAAGAACATAGGACTTTTGTCTAAAAGACAATTGAAAAAGAAATTATCTAAGGTTACTGACAAACCTCAAGTAAAAAGTCCTAAAAGAAATAAAAATGGTAAGCAAGGTATTTCTAAGGATTCTAATTATAAGGTTGTTCCCAATGCTCCTAGAAAAACTTGTTTTAAATGTGGTAATACTAATCATCTTGCTATTGATTGCAGGAGGAGTAAGAAAATGAAAACTGCTATTCTTGAGTCTGATCTTAGGGGTAGATCAGTATTTTATAAACCACAAAATCCTTTTTTTCATTGTGGTAGTAGTTGGCATTCAATTTATACTTGTAGTTCCTATCATAAGCTGTATCACAACTATTATGAACCTCTGCCTAAATTTAATAAAGTTGATTGTGTGCTCAATTCTTCTAGTTCCCCTAAATCTGCTTTTGACAAGACAAATCCTGGCAAAGGAAAAACTTTCAGAAGTATTCCTGAATCACAAAGGCTTAAGTTGTCCAAAAAGAGGGCCCAACAAGTGTGGGTCCTTAAAAATCCTTCTAATTAATTATTCCTCTGACTGCAGGGTAACAAGAAAAATACTTTTGTCTTTGACAGTGGATGTTCAGGACACATGACTGGAAATAAATCCCTGTTTTCAGAATTTGAGAAGAAGGCTGACCCATATATATCTTATAGAGATGGAAATGTAGGACACACTCTGGGATATGGAAACTTGATAATTGGAAAAGTAACAATAGAGAATGTAGCTCTGGTGGAAGGATTGAAGCACAATCTTCTCAGCATCAGTCAAATCACTCACAGAGGTTATCATGTGGTATTCTATGACTCACACTGTGAAGTTGTTCATAACAAGTCAAAGAAAATTGTCTTGATAGGATACAGACATGGCAACATATATGAAGCAAGGCTGCATGAAAGTCTTGAGAAAGAAGCTACTTGCCTTATCTCAAAGACATCAGTAGATGAGAGCTGGAACTGGCACAAGAAGCTCTCACATCTCAACTTCAATTCAATCAATGAACTTGCGAAGAAGGAGCTAGTAAGAGGATTACCAAATATGCTATACTCATCTGATGGTCTTTGTGATGCTTTCCAAAAGTCCAAAAAGAGAAGATTATCCTTCAAAAGTAAAACAAAATTCTCTATTTCTTAGCCATATCAAATGTTACACTTGGATCTCTTTGGACCAGTGAACATAATGTCCATCAACAAGAAAAGGTACACACTTGTAATTGTTGATGATTCACTAGATATACTTGGGTTTATTTTCTACACAGGAAGGATGAAACTCCAGAAATTCTTCTGGATCACATAAGACAAATTGAAAATTGATCCACCCACAAAGTGAAAATTCTGAGAAGTGATAATGGCACTGAGTTCAAGAACTCAAAGATGGAGGAAGTCTCCAAGTACAAAGGCATACAACAACAATTCTCAGCTCCTGGTACACCTCAACAAAATGGTGTTATTGAGAGGAAGAACAGAACCTTAATTGAAGCTGGCAGGACTCTGCTGGAAGAAGCAAAACTACCCACTTACTTTTGGGCTGAAGCAGTAAACACGACATGTTATACTCAGAATATCACACTGATAAACAGACATGGTGTTACTCCTTATCAGATGCTGAAAGAAAAGAAGCCTAGTCTCAAACATCTTCATGCATTTGGATGTAAGTGCTTTGTTTTGAGAACTCATACTGATCAGCTAGGAAAGTTTGAATCAAAAGTTGATGAAGGAATCTTTGTTGGATACTCACCATCAAGAGCATACAGAGTTTTCAATCTAAGAACAAATACTGTAGTTGTCTCCATAAATGTATCTTTTGATGATAAGAAGATTCCTGGTTTTGAAGAAGACACTTATTAAAATCTAATCTTTGCAAATGAAAATGCATTGTTGGAATCTGGATCAAACTCCAATGAACTGTCAAATCCTGATGATCCAAATCCTGGTACTTTTTCAGATTCTAAAGATAATCATTGTACTAATGAACCTGCACATGTTGAGGGGGAGCAACAGCAAGGTTCAGCTGATGGTACTAACACTGAAGAATCAACTCAAGGTTCTTCTCAATCTGATCATTTAGAATCCAATGCTGATTCAACATCAGATGAACATGATTCCATTCCCAAAAATTCATTAGGAGATAACGGCACAGATTCAGGGGGAGCCTCAAATGCATTTGGTGAGGCATACAATTAAGGGGGAGCATCTAGCTCCAGAAGGACACTTCCCAGTGCCAGAAAATGAACTAAAGATCATACTCCTGATCTGATCATTGGAAATCCTGATGAAGGTGTACAGACAAGGAGTGCAACTCAAAATGAATATTTATATCACAATCTACTTTCAAAAGAGGAACCAAAGAAAGTAGAAGATACACTTAAGGATGCAGATTGGGTCATAGTTATGCAAGAAGAGTTAAATGAGTTTGAAAGAAATGAAGTATGGAAGCTGGTGCCTAGACCTAAAAACAGGTCAATTGTAGGCACAAAGTGGGTCTTCAGAAATAAGACTGATTCTGATGGAACAATTATCAGAAACAAGGCAAGATTGGTGGCTAAAGGATATTCTCAACAGGAAGGTATTGACTATGATGAAACATTTGCTCCTATTGCTAGGCTGGAAGCTATCAGAATTTTCTTGGCATATGCTGCACACAAGAAAATTAAAGTCTTTCAGATGGATGTCAAGAGTACATTTCTCAATGGAGAACTTGAAGAGGAAGTCTATGTTGAACAACTACCAGGTTTTGTGGATCCTAAACATCCTGATTATGTTTATAGACTTGGCAAAGCACTCTATGGACTAAAGCAAGCACCTAGGGCATGGTATGAGATTCTGCTTAGTTTCTGCTAGAAAGTGGATTCAAAAGAGGTACAATAGATAAAACTTTATTTTATCTGAATCAAGGTAAAGATCTGCTTTTAGTTCAAATTTATGTGGATGATATCATTTTTGGAACAACTAATTAATAACTGTGTGATAAGTTTTCAAAGTTGATGCAATTAAGATATCAAATGAGCATGATGAGAGAGATGAGTTACTTCTTGAGATTGCAAATTAAACAGATTGATAATGGCATCTACATTAATCAGTCAAAGTATACAAAGAATCTGCTGAAAAGGTTTAATATGCAAGATAGTGCAACAACAACTACTCCAATGGCAACTGCTACAAAGCTTGATCCTCATGAAGGTACATCAGTTGATGTCTCAAATTACAGAGGTATAATTGGTTCTCTTTTGTACCTAACAACTAGTAGGCCAGACATTATGTTTGCCACCTGTCTGTGTACAAGATTTCTGGAAAATCCAAGGGAGCCACATCTTATTGCAGTAAAGAGAATTTTCAGATACCTCAAGGGCACTGTATCACTTGGTCTCTGGTATACAAGGGAAGCTGATTTTGAATTATGTGGTTATTCAGACGTTGACTTTGCTAACTGCAAAATAGACAGGAATAGTACATCTGGGAGCTGTCAGTTTTTGGGAGGCAGATTAGTCTCGTTCAGTAACAAGCAAAAATCTATCTCTACTTGAACTGCTGAAGCTGAATTGCATCTGGGAGTTGTTGTGCTCAGTTGTTATGGATGAGAAATCAGCATGGACTATGGATTATCATTTTCTAAAATTCCTATTTATTGTGATAATCAAAGTGGTATTGCTATAATAGGAAACCAAGTGCAACACTCTCTTACTAAACATATCAGCATCAGATATCATTTTATAAGAGAGCATGTCATGGAAGGAACAATTGAGCTTCATTTTGTTCCCACTGAGCAGCAGCTGGCTGATATCTTCACGAAGCCATTACCTGAAGCAACATTTACCAAGTTTGTCAATGAACTTGGTATGGTTAGTTGGGACAGATAAATTCTTTTAAATTTATATTTGATCAAATCCTGATGTATATTGATCAAATCTTGATATTTCCTAAATGTTGTTCAAGATATTAAACTGGGAATTTTGATGTATTTTATTATATGCATGTTGAATTAAGTGAATTTATTTGCTAAATGTGCATGTATGAATATATCATTGTCATCATTATAAATCAGTCTAGGGACACACGCCTTAATAAGACATCCTTTGGTTAAATTATTAAGTTAACTCTACACTTACTAATCAATCAGTCTCCTAGTCCCTTGATATTCCCTCGGTTATTTAAACCGTCATTTCTATTCATTTCAATCATCTCTTCCAACACACAAAATACTTTGTTCACTTTCCCTTTTCATATTTCTTCTTCTCTATCACAAACATGGTTCTTTACAACATGTTCTTGAACTATGAAAACTTCAATATAGTGTTCAGCTGTGAAGACTGGCAACATGAATGGAATATCACTACCATTCCTAATGAAGTGTAGAACTCGGTTCCACAGGAGATTCTGACAGATCTCCTGTTCTTTGAGATGGATTATCATCTCCATTTTGATCATCTGGAGGAGGAAAGACGAGAAGTTCTTCGTCAGCAAGAACAGATAATTCGTCTTGATGTGCTATTCATGGAGAGTAGGAGGAACTAATAATCATTATCATGTTCTTCTATTTAGACTCGGACTTTCTTGTAATCATCTTTTGCATGTAATCAAAAAAATTTATGAAATGTGCTTCTTTGATCTTTTAATGAAATTTCTTTTGTTTACAAGATTTAGTCTATGAACTTGGCAGTGTATGCATGTGAATGTTTTATTGTAGCCTGTTAATCTCAACATCACACTATTAATCTATATCGTTTTATGATTCTTGAGATTAAAATTGTGGTCTTCTGATAAGCTTGAGTGTTTTTGGCAAACAGTGATGCATTTGAATCGTCAAATCCTGACAATGTCAAATCCTGACAGATAAGAGGAACCAAATACTGATGACAGGTCAACTTATTTTAATTTAGAATATTATTGAGAAATGATTTCTGAGTTATTTAAAGTTGAAAAGGTGACTGTCTTTTTAATTACTGTTTAAAAGTGGATAAACTGTTGAACAAAGTCACATAGCGATTTACTACAAGAGAAATGCTTTCTTTGTTGCTGATTCCGCACATAACTCCACTTTCTACTCAATTTTTTCAGTAATTATCCTCTATCAGAAGTCTAATTCACCAAAGCTCCCTTCTCCAAGTGTATTACATACAATTAAGCTTTACAAACTTCTTTTTGCACAAGAAACTCTATGACACATATTATCATACACACAGCCTCACTATTCATATCTAACGAACATCTTTCCTCAACACCTACAATCATCATGCCATCTTCTGAGCTTTCACCCCTCTTCAATCAAACCACTATTATTCATGGTAACACTTTTGGAACCAACAACTACTTGGCTCCACTCACACATCAGCAGTTTCCTCAATCTTTTCATGATATACAGGTTTTCTTACTCCTATGTCCAATTGGATGTGCTCTCACAAATCCTACTAAGCTATCATAAAGGGCTGTAATGCAGGTTTGGGATAAAGCTCTAGTTAATGCAACAAATACTGGTTTCTCTTTTGAATTTAAGGAACACAGATATGAGGTGGATGCTGATGTTCTTGTTCAAGCACTAAGATTGTCTGCCTGTGATGGTGCTCCTAACATTTATACAACTGAGCAGCTGTTTGCTATGCTCAGAACTCTGAACTACAAAGGTGGCATCACAACAATTGGGAAATTGACAAGAATAAAGTTAAAGAGAGAATGGAATTTCTTCTTTGATTACATCAGCAGATGTTTCTTGAATAAGAAAACTAATTTTTATGCTCTTCCCTCAACTTCTTTGAAAATTGGGAATTATTTTCTCCATTCTAGTAATTTTGACTATGGTAACACAATTCTTCAATTCATAATTACTAGGAGAACAGATGCATCAGGTGTCATAGGGTATACTAGATTTCTTCAACTTATTCTTAATTTTCTATGCCCTAATGTTGAATTTGATAATGATAAATTGTTTCATGTATTTCAAATTTTTGAGAAAGCTATTACAGATCATATCAAAAGAGATGAAAATAATAAGTTTTCAGGACTTCCCTTCCTGCCTCAGGAGGTCAGGCAATTTTTATTGAGAAATATACCTTCTCCTTCACAAGTGCCTGCAAATCCTGATGCTGGCACCTCTATTATAATTCCTGATGCTATGGAAGAAGACACTACCCATCTTGTATCTAACCGAAACATTCCTTCTACCAAACAGAACTCCACTCCAGTTCCTAAATTAGCCTCCTCTGATGTCTCCCAAAAGACATCAGTTGTAATAAAGAAAAGGCTGGGTAAGAAATCTGTTCAATTTAAACAGAGAGCTCAACAAGTCTTACTGAGTGAGAGTGAGAAGAAAGAAGAATATTTTCCAGTTTGAAAAAAGGGCTGATCATGCAAGATTATTCTAACTCTAATGATCAGATGCTAATTGGGCCAAGAATGAAGACAAAAAAATCAACAGTAGAAATTCCTGATGACTCTGTTGACACAACTGGAACTAAAGAGCCAACTACTGATGCTAGTGCTCTGAGCAAAAAGGTTCAAATGAACAAAGAAACTGCCGAGTCCAAGAACACTGCCAAGAGTATACAGAAAACAAAAGATGAAGATGTGGTTAGGTACATCAGGAAGAAGAAAAAGACTCAGTCCTCTACTATGGATGTCAGTCCAAAAGAACCTAAGTCTCAAAGGGACTTAGCAACTAAAGAACATCCAATCCCACAAGAACCATCTTCTCAAAGGGAAGATGAAGAAAAAGAGGATGCGCAAATAATTATTGATTTTGCTCAAGGTGATCTTCTTGCTAATTCTGAACAACTATTACAAGAAAAGAAGGCTCATCAGGATGTATTGTCAAAGTGGATGCAGTTATTAATGATCTTATGTTTGAGGAGAGTACACAAAAACCTTCACCAATGATTGCTGAAGCAGCTCAAATTCGTCTGGCCCCACAAGAACCATCAGTTCAAAGTACTGATGCTGGTCTAGTGCATTTTCTTGACAAATGAAATCCTAATCCTACAACAAATCCTGATGCTGACCAACTTTCCATTCAAGCAGCTCCTACTAATGATTCGTTGCTACTAGCTAGTTTATCAAAGCATCCTGATGCATTGTTTGTCCCTCCACTATCATCACCGCCACTTGAGGACTCACCTTCAGGTACTTCTTATCTTCCTCTGTTGCTCTCAATGTTTGTATGATTATAAATATTTTCTTATTTGAGGTTACCTCTATTTATATGACAAGCATACTCCTCCTCTCAGCCCTCTCTTATTTCTTTGCAAAATGTGTAACTGCGCCTTTCTGTGAGACTGTGTGAAAATACTATATGAGAAAATCAAAATTCTGAGTGGCAGTCTCATGTACTAGCAAAAGGAGAGGTAGTCTTGAGAAAAGAATTTTATAAGTTTTTCTTTGCTTATAAACTTTCTTATGTGAGAAACATATTACTATTCAAAGTAATATACTGTGAGAAGTGATAAGATCACTTGAAAAGAAAAGAGGTTTTTAGGTGTTACATTGATTTCTATTTCAGGATCTCAACAGAACCAGATAATTATTGCTAAGGATTCTTGTTAGGAATATATTGTGAACTTGATGATAAATCATACAAAACACCTTAGTAGATTTAACTTAGTGAATTTTGTAGCACTCGATGGATGATCAAATATAGTCCCGATGGATAATTCAATATAGTCCCCACGGATGATAATTTGACATCCATCGAGTGAGTAGCTTAAGTAATAATAAGTATTGTAGTACATTTCTTCAAACAACTTTGTGTAGATTCTGTAGGAGCTTATAAGTCATGTTGACTACTAGTAGATATGCAGAATAGGTTGATTAATTGTAAATAGGAGATGTCTTGTAATTCTGCATAAATAAAATGGAGTCAAGTGTCAAATAGCTACCCGAAGAATGATCAACAAAGCTACCCGACGGATGATCAACAAAGCCACCCGACGGATAACAAGCATGTACCCGACGGATGATCAATTCAAACATCTGTTGACAGTGACAATACAGTCACATGCATTGGGTGTTTGTAAAAGGAATGTGGCAGCCTGTTTAGCAGGAAATTGAGATTAAAGAAGCATTACCATTTCCATGCTATTATAAAGATATTCAAAGATGCTGGAATAGAGTAATGAAGCAGCATGGAGTTAGACTTGATAGGTTTCATTTTATTATCATGTCTTATTACCATTTAAACTTGGTGATATATAAACCAAGTGTAGCAAGTAGAACAATAACAACAACTACTATCAAACTAAGAAAACACATTTAGAAGAGAAATACAAAAAGCTGTAGTTGTCAAGAATTTCTCTGTAGTTTGTTTGTTCAACTTGTAAAGCAGCTGCGAGCCAATTTGAGCTTCACAGAGTTCTCAAATGGATATATATATATATATCTAGCGGATACATTCAAATCCATCAGAAAGTTTTAAAGACCTGTGTTTTTATTACTTTGTGTTTGATCTTAATACGTTATTCGGCACTTTGCAAATCAAAACACTTATATATATATTGAGTTAGAACATTTTTATAAATCTTAAAAAGAGGCCATAATTACATATAACCCCCATTCTGTAATTCTTGTTGTATTGTTAGGGAATAACAATTGGTATCAGAGCAAGCTCTTGAAGTACAAAGAGTGTAAAGATCACAAAAAACAACAAGATGAACAAGAAGGATGTTGAAGTTAAATTTACTTTTCTGGATAAAGACAATTATCACCACTGGAAGGTGAAAATGAATCTACATCTTCTTTCTCAAGATGAGGCCTATGTGGATTGCATAGAGAGAGGTCCTCATGTACCAATGAGAGGTGCAACAGGCAATGAACCATCTGTTCCCAAGCCCAGGCATGAATGGTCTGATCCTGATATTGAGCAAGTCAGGAAAGACAAGAAGGCATTGAATATATTGTTCAATGGAGTTGATGGTGATATGTTTGATAACATCATTAACTGCAAAACAGCCAAGGAGGTTTGTGACACTATCCAGATTATTTGTGATGGTACTGAGCAAGTAAGGGAGAATAAGATGCAGCTGCTAATTCAGCAATATGAGCACTTCCATTGTGAAGATAGTGAGTCTCTCACTGATATCTTTAGTAGGTTTCAAAAACTACTAAATGCTCTGAAGTTACATGGAAGAGTATATCAGACAAAAGACTCTAACCTCAAGTTACTTAGATATCTTCCAAAGGAATGGAAACCAATGACTGACTCATTGAGAAATTCTCAGGATTACAAGGAGTTTACCTTGGAGAGACTGTATGGCATCCTGAAGACTCATGAGCTTGAAATAGAGAAAGATGAGAGGATGGAGAAAGGAAGGAAAAAAGGAGGGTCCATAGCACTGGTTGCTGAGTTAGAGAAAGAGAAAGAGATGAAGGTAGAAGCTGTTGAGTATACTTCAAAGGTCTGTGAGAACAAGGGCAAAGGGCTGGTAGCTGAAAATAAAGATCATTTGAACCAAGATGACATGGATGATATTGATGAGCATTTAGCATTCCTTTCCAGAAGATTTTCCAAGCTCAAGTTCAAAAAGAACTTTGGAACAGCCAAGCCAAGTGGAAACATGGTGGATAAATCCAAATTCAAATGTTTTAAATATGGCTTGGCAGGGCATTTTGCCAGTGAGTGTAGAAAGTCAGATTCCAGCAAAAAGAAGATTGAGCCTGTTGATTATAAACATAAATATTTTGAGTTGCTCAAGCAAAAGGAAAGGGCTTTCATTATACAGGAAAATGACTGGGCAGTTGATGGATTGGATGAAGATGAGGATGTAAGCTATGTCAATCTAGCCCTGATGGCCAAGTCTGATGAAACAGAAATAAGTTCTTCAAGTAATCAGGTAATCACCACTAATCTAGCTCATTTATCTAAAGCAGAATGTAATTATGCAATCAATGACATGTCTACAGAATTATATCACTTGCGTGTTACACTTAAGTCCCTCACTAAGAAAAATGCTAAAATTAAAGAAAATAATTTGTTTTTAAGTGAGAGGAATAATGTGCTAGAGTCTCAGTTTATTGAATTTGAAAAATTGAGAACTGAGTGTAAGATTGTTAAGGATGAAGTAATTGAGTCCTTGAAGAAAGAAGAGATTTTAAAGAAGCAGCTTGAACGAGAACAGGAAGTGATTAAAGCTTGGAAATCATCCAGAGATGTTCATGCTCAAATCACTAAAGTTCAAGGTATTGAGTCCTTTTGTGATGCAGCCTGGAAAAAGAGTAAGGAGAAGCTGGAATCCAATTTGGTTGAAGGATTACTAATAGATGTGGACACGACGGATGATGAGAATTATCCGTCAGATAATCAAAAGGATTATCCGTCGAGTGACAAAGAGTCACATCCGTCGACTGTGAGCAAACCTGTAAGAAAACCTGTGAGCAAAGCCAAGCTTGCCAAGTTAAATGAAAAATATGGATCAATTTTAAAAAACTTTGTTTTAGGAGAATCAAGTCAAGTGAAGAAGGAGAAGAAAGTGAATGTTGGTCATCTGTCCATCAAGCAATTGAATGAAAGATTAGAAAAGATTGAGGTTACAACAGAAGCTAAAAAGAAAAACAATAGAAATGGGAAAGTAGGGATTAACAAATATAACAACTACACACTTGATAAGTATGCTCCAAGAAAAATTTGTGTTAAGTGTGGTAGTGTTAATTATTTGTCTGTTAATTGCAAACTTGCCATGCCTACTCCTATATATGTACCCTCTTCTTTCCCCAACATGAATGCCATGCCTTCTATGCCTATGAATGCTATGTCTACTCAGAATATGAATGCACAATTTGCTAATATGTCATTTGCACCTAATCCTTATTTTGCTGCATTTAGTGTGCCACAAATGCCATTTAGCATGCCTTACTGGAATAACATGTTTGCAAACAACATGCCTTTTTCCTGTTAATCAAAATATGCATGATAATGCTATTTTAATGGTTGGTTTCAAAGGTTCAACTCAAATGACTAAGGATAAATCAGAAATTCCCAAGTCAAATGTGATCAAACTTAAGAAACCAAAGAAGAAAGCTAACAAGACAGGACCCAAGGAAACTTGGGTACCAAAATCAACTTGATTTGGTTTTGATGTGTGCAGGGAAACAGAAAGAATCTTTGGTACCTGGATAGTGGTTGCTCAAGGCACATGACTGGAGATTATAGCCTACTCACAGAGTTCAAGGAGAGAGCTGGCCCAAGTATTACTTTTGAAGATGACAACAAGGGTTATACTGTGGAATATGGCTTGATTTCAAAAGACAATGTCATCATTGAAGAGGTTGCCCTAGTGGATGGTCTCAAGCACAATTTATTGAGTATCAGCCAGCTTTGTGATAAGGGCAATTCAGTAACCTTCAATTCAGAAGCCTGTGTTGTGACAAACAAAGGAAGCAACAAAGTGGTTCTCATTGGAGTGAGAAAAGGAAATGTGTATCTAGCTGACTTCAACTCATCTAATACAAAATATGTCACTTATCTTCTCTGTAAAGCAAGTCAGGATGAAAGTTGGCTATGGCACAAGAAGCTATCCCATTTAAACTTCAAGACCATGAATGAGCTTGTCAAGAAAGAACTGGTTAGAGGCATTCCTCAAATGGATATTTCTAAGGATGGATTGTGTGATGCCTTCCAGAAAGGAAAGCAGATTAAAGCATCATTCAGAAAGAAGCTTGATTCAACAATTGAAGAACCTTTGCAATTACTACACATGGATTTATTTGGACCAGTAAATATTTTGTCCATTTCAAGGAAAAGATTTTGCCTAGTAATTGTGGATGATTTCTCAAAGTTCTCTTGGACATATTTCCTAAAGTCTAAAGTTGAGGCTAGTGAAATCATCATCAATCACATAAGGCAAGTCAACAATTATCCTGATTTTAAAGTAAGGAAAATTAGGAGTGACAATGGAACTGAGTTCAAGAATTGTGTGATGAGATCATTTTGTGAAGAGAATGGGATAATGCATGAGTTTTCTGTAGCAAGAACTCCACAACAAAATGGAGTAGTGGAAAGAAAGAACAAATCTCTTATTGAAGCTGCAAGCACAATGCTTATAGAATCAAAGTTACCAACATATTTTTGGGCTGAAGCTATGAATATTGCCTGCTACACTCAGAATATTTCTTTGATTAATCAAGAAAAGTGTATGACACCCTACCAATTGTTCAAGAACAAAAAACCAACCCTAAATTTTCTTCATGTCTTTGGCTGCAAATGTTTTATCTTAAGGAATCAAACTGATCAACATGGGAAGTTTGATGCTAAAGTAGATGAAGTAATTTTTGTTGGATATGCTGTGGAAAAAGCATATAGAGTCTACAATCTTAGAACCAGCATTGTTATGGAATCAATACATGTTGTGTTTGATGATAAAAAGATTGAAGGACTGCAAGATGAAAATTCTCATGAAAGCCTCAAGTTTGATAATATGGAAATGGTTAGTGATGACAGTGATGATGAAAGTGATCAAGAAACAGTGAATGAGGATAATGCAGAAAAATTTACAACTAATGAAGCACATAATTCAACATCTGTCGAGTTGCAAAATGCTTCATCCGTCGGGAGATAATCTGCCTTATCCGTCCGAAGACAATCAGCTTCATCCATCGGAACACAAAGTGCACCATCCGTCGGGTCATTAAGAGAAGCTGAAAGTCAGAATAAATCACTTACAGAAAGTTCCCCTTTTTCAAATCAAAGATTTACAAACTCAGGGGGAGTTTCTAATAATCAAAACTCAGTCACACATCAAGACAACAATGAGGCATCTTCATCTAGAGCTAATCTACCTCAACAAAGAAAATGGACTAATGATCACCCTTTTGAGCTCATCATTGGTGATGCATCTTCTAGAGTTCAAACAAGGAGAGCAACTCAAGAAGAATGTCTATATAGCAGCTTCCTATCTAAGGAAGAACCAAAGAAGGTAGAAGAAACTTTGTGGGATCCTGATTAGATTTTAGCTATGCAGGAGGAGCTAAACCAATTTGAGAGGAACAAGGTATGGAAGCTGGTACCCAAGCCTAAAGGAAAGAATCCAAGTGACACCAAATGGGTATTGAGAAATAAGATGGATGAAAATGGCATAGTAGTTAGGAACAAAGCCAGATTGGTTGCTAAGGGCTATTGTCAACAAGAAGGAATAGATTTTGATGAAACTTTTGTTCCTTTTACAAGACTTGAAGACATCAGAATTTTCTTAACCTATGCAGCCCATGCCAATTTCAAGGTCTACCAAATGGATGTCAAAAGAGCTTTTCTAAATGGAGATTTGGAGGAGGAAGTCTATGTCAGTCAACCTCCTGGTTTTGAAAATCCAAATTTCCCAAATCATGTCTACTATCTTTTGAAAGCACTTTATGGACTGAACCAAGCACCTAGAGCCTGGTATGACACTTTATCAAAGTTTTTTTTGGAAAACCACTTCACAAGAGGTACTGTTGATAAAACTTTATTTTTTAGAAATGTTAATGGCTCTAGTATATTTGTTCAAGTTTATGTAGATGATACTATTTTTGGCTCTACAAATGAAAAACTTTGCAAAAAGTTTTCCAAATTGATGCAAAGTAAGTATGAAATGAGCATGATGGGAGAACTAACTTACTTTCTTGGTTTACAAGTTAAGCAAGTTCGTGATGGAATATTTATTAATCAAAGTAAATACATTCATGATCTTTTAAAGAAGTTTGATCTAATGGATTACACATCTGCAAAAACTCTCATGGCCACTGCAACCAAGCTTGAATTAAACACTACTGAAAAGTCTGTGGATATTTCAAGCTATAGGGGCATGGTTGACTCAATTCTGTACTTAACAGCTAGTAGGCCAGATATAATATCTGCTACTTGTCTTTGTGCTAGATTTCAGGCTGATCCTAGAGAATCTCACTTAGTAGCTATTAAGAGAATTTTCAGATATCTCAAGAGAACACCAAAACTTGGCATTTGGTACCCCAGAGATTCTGGTTTTGATCTAACTAATTATTCAGATGTAAATTATGCAGGTTGTAGAATAGACAGAATAAGTACAACAGGAACCTGTCAATTTCTGGGGAACAAGCTTGTGTCCTGACTCAGTAAAAAGCAAAATTCAGTTTCTACTTCTAAAGCTGAAGCTGAATATATTGCTGCTGGTAGTTGCTGTGCACAAATTTTGTGGATGAAAAACCAATTGTTGGACTATGGTCTACAAGTGGATAGAATTCCTATTTTATGTGATAACACAAGTGCAATTGCCATCACTGAAAATCCAGTGCAGCATTCAAGAACAAAGCATATAGACAACAAGTACCACTTCATAAGGGAACATGTAATGAATGGTATTTTGGAAGTTCTTTTTGTTCCAAGTGAAAAGCAGCTTGCAGATATATTTACCAAGCCACTTGATGAATCCACCTTTTCAAGGTTGGTAAGTGAGTTAGGTATGCTTAATTATTCTTGAATTATTTAAGATATTTTGCAAGTTGTAATGCAGCCAGAAATTTAATTGATTTTTCTGCTTTGGATGAAATTTTGGCTAAGTCAAAATTTACATCCCGATGGATGCTCATTATCCATCGAGTTTGATCATCCGTCTATATATTAATTGTTAATAAAAATCAATTATTTTTCTGGAGTACTTTATAACTCGACGGATAACCGATTTATCCTCATCCGTCGAATTGTCTCAATCCTAGCCGTTAAATTTCAGAACATTATCCATAATTGAAGGAATTTTTACAGTTTATTCATTTTTAAACGGCTATTTTAGGCAATTTTTATTGGTCACTTTATTTTACTTTATTATTTTTGACAGTTTATTTCTGAGATAGTATAAAAGCAGAATTCATTTTTGTTCTACTCTTTTATCATTCTCAAGATTCAATTGCCCTAACTTCTTTCTTCCTCAAAAGTAAATACTTTCTCTGCAAATTTCCAAATCTCTAACAATGGCACCAGTCGTCAAAATCATGTCTCAAAATGGGTACATCTATGAAAAGAACAACTTCACAGCTCTAGTGAACAAGGAGATTCAACAGTCTGGAAATTACCACAAAATGATGGATTTTGTGAAAGGCTGTAAACTCAAATATGCTATACTAGAATCTCCCACTATCTACTGTGAGGTTGTAGAGGAGATATGGACAACTGCAATGTACAACTCAACTAACAAGACCATCACTTTCACTCTTAAAGGTAAGCAGTTTTGCATTAATAGTGATATTGTCAAAGCATGCTTTGGAATTCCTGATAATACTGTTACTGCTCCACACACAAATACTGATATAGTTAACATGCTAAATTCCATGGGCTATGCACTCACTACCTCTAAATTAAGTGAAATTAGATGGTTGGGTCTTAGGAAAGAATGGAGTTATCTATGTGATGTGGTAACTAAAGTGTTTTCTGGTAAAATTAGTAACTTTGATTTTATCAACATATCCATGCTTAACATGCTTTACATGCTAGTTACTGATAAGTATTTCAATTTCATTGACTTGGTTTTGTTTGAGTTAGGCTTTAAGTTAGGAGAACTCAATAAGAGAGGTAAAAGTGTTTATTATGCTAGATTTTTCATGATGCTTGCTAACCATCTCATTGAGAACATTGTAATTGAGAACCAAACCAACAAGCTGAATTGTTGGGTTCAAGAAAGAAGAATAATTGCAGATCTTAATAGAGCAGATCACCACAAAGAGGTGCCCCTCTTCTATTTTCCAGTAATGGAAGGACCTCAGGTAAGTGAGGTGATTTCTACTATTTCCCCTCTTCTAACCTCACACATTTCTTTGCCTTCAAATGTAGCAATGACATCCATGTCAATGACCAAATAGATGCCTACCCAAGATACTAAATCACAAACTTCAAAATCCAAATCTAAGAAAGCCCCCTCTGGTTTCTTTCAAAAGAAACCAGTTGCAAAATCCACTAACCAAAAAGAGGGGAGTGTAAAGGTGGGTGAGAAAGGTGAGGGACATGGTGAAAATCAAAGAAACCCTAAGGATAAGTCTGGTGAGAATAGAGTGCCCAAACCTAGCCACACCATAGTTTCCCAACAAATTGTGGTTGTTAATAAGAAAATAAGCTCATTACTAGTTTCATCCTCCCAAAAGGATGTCACTATTGAAACAAGCTCCCAACCAGAAGCACAGGCCAAAAGGGGTAGGGACACTAGCTCACCATAAACTTATGCTAGAAAGAAAAGATTAAAAACCCTTGGGGATTCACATGGCACATACACAGTGCAAACTGGTGCTAAAGACCCAGTCACTGCACCATCTCAAAGTCAGATTGATGTGGCTCCAATAAATGTGGAGTCATAGCCAAAATCTCTAATAATTGAAGCACCTGATACACCAAATTCTCCCACACACTCACTGGATGTTGACATGATAAATACATCACTTCCAAATTCTTCATCTTTAACTCTATTGGAGAAGCCAAAAATCCAAGCAAGTGAGCATCATCTTTTAGATGATTTGTTGGCTCACTTGCCATTTCTTTCTGAGTCTGTTGAGACATCTGTGCCAAAATTTTTATCAATCTGCACAGAGTCTACAATAGTCTCCACTCCAAACTCATTCATTTTTTCCATCCCGATGGATATTCATCATCCATCGAGTAGTGATTGTATCCCGACGGATAAGCCTAACAGCAGTCATCCATCGGATACTCAAACTACTATCCCGATGGATATTCCTCATCCATCATGTATCTCTGCACAACTTTAAATTTCTTCAATTCTTGCAAGTGTAGAAGACTTAGTAGTAGTACAATCACTCTTAGGACTGAGGGAATGGAGTGAATTGAGTGAGAGTCTGGGTTGCTCCCAGGAAAAAGGAGAGAAAAAGAGTGAACAAATGCAGTCTATTTCTTCAGGACAGGAAAAAGTGAGTGAGAGGAGTCCCACCTTAGATGGTGAAGGTGAGGGTGTGAGGGTGGGGAGCTAAGGGGAGCCCTTGATGCAAAAAGAGAGAGAAATTGACAGAAATATAGGTACAGGAGAAATAAGGATGGACATCATTGCTAATGAGTCAATGAATGCCAATGATGCAGACATAGAGAAACTATCTCAGCATAATCAAGTTGTTATAGGTTCCATCTCTTTGGATGCTGAGGCATTTACTCATCCTATTCCAGCATATCAAATTTTGGTTGTACAGGGCAATGAAAATACAGAAAGGATGCTGAATTTGGTGCACACTACTCAATCCATGCAAAGAGCAAAGGATACCATCATAGTTATACCTTCTCCAGCTGGTGATGATATAGACTATGAAGCTGCTGGATCAGAAGAATTCTTTGGTGATGACAGTGAAGAGGGGTCATTGGACATAGGGGGAGAAGTAGGCCATAACTCCAGATCTGGTATGCCATCTTGGGCAATTTCAAAGCAATATGATGAATATTATTTCAAGACCACCCTTATTCAACTCATAAGTCAAACACAATCTGCTCTTAAATCCACAACAAATGCCAGCACCAAGAAGCTCCTACAAGCACACCTTGCGTCTCTTCAATTACAACAAATCCAAGGCTTTCAACACAATCAGGATGTCAGTTCTATCAAAAGTGAGATTGATCAAATGAAAAATGACATATTTGAAAGATTGGATGCCAAACTTCCAGAAGCTACAATGATTGATATTAAAAGACAGCTAAGGAAGAACACTGATCTTGCAACCAAGGTGGATTCCTTGGATAAAAGAATGACTGCTATGGAAGCTTCTCTAACATCTATTCATCTATATCAATCACAGCAAACAGACTTATTTCAAAATCTAGTGGCAACACAAACCTCTTCATCTGCTCAACTTGTTGATAACAAAAAGGGGGAGAAAGAAAATGCTATTGTTCCAATCAGTCAAGAGGGATCAAGGAGTGAGGGGGAGTAGAAAGTGCTAAACATCCAAGTCAGCAAAGTAATTGTGCCAACAATTGCTTTCACAAAGCCACCAGTCATGGATAATATTGACATCATAAATCTGGAAGCAGCAAAACTGAACACATATGATAAACTGCTAAAGATTGATGTAGCAGCAGCTGAGAAGGAGTTGAAAGAAAAATAGAGAACGATAGATGCAAAAATTCAATAAAAGTTTGGGCTAATTCAGAAGCCGGAAAAAACATTCATTCATCACTCTCAAGTCAAGAACATTTATGTGAATGAAATGAGTATGAATTATCTGGAAAAAGGCCAAACATCTTGAATCATATCTCCAAAAGCAGATTTCATCATGAAGCCTAAAAGAAACTACTCAAAGTTTTCAGACAAGAATCCTGTGGATACAGTGTATGAGACACCTAGGCCAGATGAGAAGAAATTATTGGCTGGGTCAATTGCCTTTTACAAAGATCCAGTTGATTCAGCACTCAAAAGAAGACTAGCCAAGATTTACAGAAATGGTAAGGAAATTTGTGTGGTGGCTGGACACCCCATGTTTGTGGAAGCTAAGAAGGAAGAGAAAGAAAGAATCAGGCAAGAAAAAAGCAAGATGCTCTGGATGCTAAAAGCTTAAACAAAAAAGAAGCAAGCTGCTATCTTGGCCAAACTTCAAGCTGTAAAAACCACAACAGAAATTCCTGAACAACCAACTGTAATTGCTGAACCTGAGGATCTGAAAGTGCAAGAAGGACCACATCAGGAAAGAAGATTTAGATACAAACTCCATTCCAAGAGGAAACTGAACTTTAGTGATGAGGAAAAGGAAGACCACATTCCCAAAATGTCTACAACTACCACTCAAACATCAAAACACTTAGTGGTATTTGAAGAATTCAAGGTGGTGGATCCAACTAGGAATATACATGGTGAGCCCATAATTCCAAAAGATGAGCCAGTGGACTGGGATAGCTTGCCTATTCCTGAGCTAAACTTTCCTATCTTCAAGACAAAGAAGACAAAGACAAGAGCTAGCAAGAAAGTGAAACCAATGATTCTCAAATCCAAGACCCTAGTCAAATCTAAATCCACAGTTAACAAAGGAGATATGTTGTACATCTATGACATCAAAGAGTTTTCTAACATTAACCTCTACTTAGATGAATTGGAAGAAGTTAGAGGAATTGATGCTCACAGACATCTCCCTGAAAGACTGGTATTCAAATACAAGGGAGGAAAAGAGATCATATGGCCACTTCACAAGATTCTTCTAGAAAGCCAATCTGTTCTAATAAAGATCTACTCATCATTCAAAAAGAACTTTGGGTACCATGTTACTGCTATAAGATTAGTTCTAAAGAAGATTGAGGAGCTGAGGAGTAATAGAGCCAAATATGCACTTCCAAAAACTCTATTTATTCCCTTCACAGGAAAGAGAGTGCATTTGAGGCCTTATTGGTTGATGGAATTCAGGGATGAAAAGGGAGTTAGAAGATTTTTCAGATTGGAGGACCAATTGAGTATCTCTAGCAATGAGACTCTATTGGAAATTCAAGGAATGCTAGATCTCTCAGAAGCTGATGAACTTGAATCTCATAGACAACTCCAAAACCAGATATAAGAGAACAACATGAGGCTTGGGAAGAAATCTAGACAATCAAGGAAATAGACTTATCTGCTCAGACTAGAGGAGCACCTTGATAAAGATTGTGAGCTATTCTTTGTATACTTTGCATTGTTAAATTTTCAGTAAATTTTACAGAACTTATCAGTTTTATCTACTATTTTCACTCTGTATTCTTAGAAGTGTTTTGTTATCATCAAGTTTCTCTTAATTTATGGCTACAATTCCAGTAGACATAAATTGGGGGAGATTGTTAGGAATATGTTATGAACTTGATGATAAATCATACAACACACCGTAGTAGATTTAACTTAGTGAATTTTGTAGCACTCGACAGATGATCAAATATAGTCCCGACGGATGATCAAATATAGTCCCGACGGATGTTGATTTGACATCCATCGAGTGAGTAGCTTATGTAATAATAAGTATTGTAGCACATTTCTGCAAACAACTTTGTGTAGATTATGTAGTAGATTATAAGTCATGTTGAGTACTAGTAGATATGCGGAATAGGTTGATTAATTATAAATAGGAGATGTCTTGTAATTTTGCATAAATAAAATGGAGTCAAGTGTCAAATAGCTACCCGACGGATGATCAACAAAGCCACCCGACGGATAACAAGCATGTACCCGACAGATGATCAATTCAAACATCTGTTGACAGTGACAACACAGTCACATGTGTTGGGTGTTTGCAAAAGGAATGTGGCAGCCTGTTTAGCGGGAAATTGAGAATAGAGAAGCATTACCATTTCCATGCTATTATGAAGATATTCAAAGATGCTGGAATATAGTAATGAAGCAGCATGGAGTTAGACTTAATAGGTGTTGTTTTATTATCCTGTCTTATTATCATGTAAACTTGGTGATATGTAAACCAAGTGTAGCAAGTATAACAATAACAACAACTACTATCAAACTAAGAAATCACATTTAGAAGAGAAATAGAAAAAGTTGTTCTTGTCAAGAATTTCTTTGTAATTTGTTTGTTCAACTTGTAAAACAGTTGTGAGCCAATTTGAGCTTCACAGAGTTCTCAAATCGATACATTCAAATCCACCAGAAAGTTTTAAAGACTTGTGTTTTTATCACTTTGTGTTTGATTTAATTAATTCGTTATTCCGCACTTTGCAAATCAAAACACTTATATATATTGAGTTAGAACATTTTTATAAATCTCAAAAAGAGGCAAGAATTACATTCAACTCCCCCCTATATTTTTTGTTGTATTGTTAGGGAAAAACAATTTTCTTAAAGGCAAAGCAATTCTGCAAGCTCTGCAAATTCTTCTGAGGGTCTGTCTTGCTCTGATTATGATGAAGACAGTGATTCTGATGATCCTGACACAGCTCAGCTGAAGACTGCTATTGATGCATCTAAGAAGTCCAATATTGGTTCTTCTTCACATTTCAATGCTGATCCCTCTTATTACAATGCTGATGCTGAGCATTTTCGAAAGGTTGAATGGGATTTTGAATGGAGAGATGCTTATACTTCTATCTCCCCAACTGTTGGTATGCAACATGTTCACAGGGCATATGATGGACTTCAAAACCCTGACCTTAAATTGCATCTCAAGGCTTCTACCATCTCTGTGAAAGGAATTCTCTCTGAACTTGGTGCTATGAAGATATCTCATACCACTTTACAAAACAAAATTGATGCTTTTATGGTTAATCCACTTACTTCAGCTGAACTCATTAGTCTGAAGAAAGCTGTTAGAGCTGTGGTTAAATCTCAACAAAGCATGGATACTCGATTTTCTTCCTTGGATGATAAACTGGATGCTATTTTTTTCTTCTTTCAAATCCTGATGCCAAAAAGGGGGAGAAGATAGCTGTCACAAAATGTACACCTGACTCTATTCAGTTGAAAGATAAAAATACTGATGATTATGGTGATAAGAATCCAGTTGCTAATGTTCAAATTGCTCCTGTTGCTCAACACCTCAACATTCTAGAAAATCTGGTTCTGGACAAGGAAAGTCTACTGGTGCTCATGGAGTTAAGCACAAGATTAATAATGATGCTCCTAAAACTGGTGATGTTACAATCTCTAACTTAGCAGATGCTAAAGGATTATTCTTTCCTTACAGATACAAGGAAACAAGTGAAGAGATTGTTCTGTATTACAAGGATAAGAGGTTTGAGCAAAAGAATTCCAGAAGTGCTCTTGGGTTGATAATTGAAGAATTTCCTGATTTAACAACTAAAGAAGCAGTTATGCAACCGAAGGAGTTATTGGCTCAAATTTAAGCTGAAGCAAACACCTCTAAAGGAAGAGGAAAAAGAGGTGAAAGAACTACAAGAGAAAGAAGAGGAAGAGGAATAATCTCTAATTCAAGTTGAGGTTTTGCAATTGATTCTGCATTTCTGAATGTTCTATTCAGAGAAGGTTTTGTAGAAGCTGAGGATACAGAAGAATCGATTGTCCCCAGAAAGAAGAAGTCAACCGCTGACTTTGCTCAAGTTGATGTAACTAATGCAAATGTGTCTCTTGAAGCAAACATAAATCCCGAGAAAAAGGCAGGTTCTAATGCTGTGAATCTGAAAGCTGACATTGATATTGATGAGAAGGTGATCAAAGTATTGGATGAATCAGTTCTTAATATGACAGTTGTTTCTCATGATTCAGAGTCTAATGAACAAGATAGAACTGACAGAAGGAGAGCTGATCAAGCGTGTAATATCTATGTGCAAAGAATTCTGAATTCAAGGAGAGAGCTATGACAGAAATAAAAAGGGAAGATTCATGATTTATCTACGGGGAATGCTCCTCTCAAAAAGAAGGATAAAAGATGGAAAGATATCTATTCATTCATTTATCCTAGAGGATTCAAGCATATTGAATTTGTGTCAGCAGGACTTAGGGATTCTATTTCAGAACAAGAGGATATTGATAAGTCCGTCAAGAAACCTTCTTGGCTGGGACATAGTGAAAAGCTAAAGCTTATCAGAACTCGTACTAGAGGAAGTATTGGTCATTCTGAAATGGAGACTCTGAGATCTAATTTACTTGAAAAAATACTCTAACTGATAATCTTGGTGAGAAAATTACTCCTTCACATCTTGAGAAAGTTGAAGCTGTGAAGATTGTATACAGAAAGATAAATGATAATGATGTCAGAGAGGAGATTATGTACTTCTTGAGAGATGGTAAAGTAAAAAGCTTTACATTGCAGCAACTCTTGATGAAGACTGTGATAGAGTTGAAATATATTCACTATCTTCTCAGAGTTGAGGACAAAGTCATCAGAAACTGGTCTTCTATGATACTTGAGAGTATTAGAAGAAGAGTCATGAGTAAAGAAGACAAATACAATGGGGAGTATGTTCCTTTGTACAAAACTTACACTGGTCAAGAAATGAAAATGGAAAAGGGAGCTGCGATTCTGAAAGTTTTTCTCAATAATCCTCAATTATCTTTTAGTCCTGATCATGAAGATGTCAGTTTAAGATTTATGTTAATTGGTGATCTTAAAATATCTAAGAGTTCAATTTCTAAATTAAGATCAACCATTTATCAGCTTCGGCAAGATACTGAAGAGAAGAAAGAGTTGAAGAAAAAGCTTGTCCAAGTCCTTCAAGGCAAGGAGGAAGAAAGGTTAAGCAAATTTCTGGAAACAACTTTTAGTTATCTTAGGATACTGAAGTAAACCTTATTCCTTGTACATTTTGTAACTTGGTTTTGGCATCATTGAGAATGTAATTTATGCTTCATTACATTAAGCATAAATTGGGGGAGATTGTTAAGTGTTGATTCTCAATGATCAGGAAAAGCTCAGGATCAAGCTGTTCTGGATGTCATCAGGATTTGATGTGCCATCAGGATTTGATGCTCATCAGTATCTGTAGAAACATCAGTATTTGAAGACAGTCTGTTGTGAAGATTAAGTGTGTTCCTCATTTTGAGGGATGGATATATGTTCGTTCTGAGTGATAGGACTTTGTATATTCAGTTAGAGATATGTATCATTTTCAGTTAGTAATTGATAATGCATATCCTAGACGGATTTGTAGCAGCTGTGTATTATATAAACAAAGTTTTTGTCATCATATAGTGAACAACTCGAGCATTGTACGACCTAGAAGCTCTCAAGAATATCAGTATTTCTTGAGAGAGTTTGGAACAGTTTTATCAGAAATATAAAGAACTGGTATATTTTTATACTTGTTCGAAACGTTTTTACAATTGTATCCAACCCCCCTTAAATAATTGTATCTTTACTGGGCAACATCACTAACTCGTATCAACCATCCAATCACCAGAATCATCCCGGAACAAGCATCTCCGGCCAAATTGACCAAAATTTTGGCCACACATCGAATTCACGGATTTGTACATGAAACTTCAAGATTAATAGATTAAATTAAAGCTTATTCAATGTATAATCAAACCCCTAACACCCTATATACCTCACTTCTTCAAAATAAAAAACGTTCAAATTAAAAATTGGGTATAAACCCTAATAATTGAACTCAATCATACATGAATCGTTTGATGAAATTGATAGCATAAATCGACTGTAAACATTCAAGCAAAGCTATATCAATCGTCAAATCAATCAAATAACCCTAGAATCAAAATGCCCTAATTCGAACATAAACCCTAGAAATCAAAATTGAAAAATAACAAATCAAAACATGAAATTGATGTTAGAAATTGAAAGAACGGATCAAGAGCATCGATTTGAGTACTCACATCAACAGATTTGATGCTTAGAATTGCTCAAAATAACAGTTTGATTCCTCGACCCGTTTCTGGAAAATCCGACCCGGTTTGTAGAGAATTTTGTAATTTTCTGATTTTTCTATAATTTAATTATAAATAATTAATAATAATTAGGCTATTTATAGTGAGTAAAATAATACTACTAATTAAAATTAAGGCCCTAATTATACATCTAATAAAATTAATTGGCCCTTAATTAATAAATTTTGAGTGTTAATTTTTAAATTTTTAATATTAAATATATACAATATATATGCCAAAATTTCCCAAAAATTGTGAATAATTCAAAAATACAAAGAAATGGAATAATTGAAAGTCTCGTAATTTTATAAAAATAAATATATGATTTTTGTGGGGCTTTTGACACCTGAAGGGGCCCGAAAAAGTCATTTTTCGCGAAACGAGAAACTTCCTAAAATATCATCTATTTTTGGCACAAGCTATACTAGGCAAAATAAGGCCAATTATTTTATTTGAAATATCATCTATTAAAATAAAGTTCGGGTCGTATAACTTTTGATACGAGAGCTTTTAACACAAATTAAAATACCCGATAAATACCCAAAAAATACCCTGACGTTACAGAATACACATAGCACATAACAACTAGGGTTTTTATGACTAGATATACTTAATGACATAATAAAACACATAATTTCACCTTTATTATGATATAATACAATCGCAATTTCCTAGTTGTCACAATAACCCTAGAATAAAAAACCCCCATATTTGAACATAAACCGTAAAATCGAAATTTAAAATCCACTAACCTCAGGTATGATTTGGTGATATAATTGGGTAGAGCTCTTCATGAGAGTCAATTTGGTTACATATATGACATAATTTTCTTTCCAAATCACTGCAAAATCGTGGTTTGATTCCAAGAACTGTTCTTGAAATCCTAACCCTAATTTCAGAGTATTTTCTGATTATATATATATATATATATATATATATATATATATATATATTCTGATTTTTTTATACTTTAATTATAATTAGATAATAGATAAATTGTTTTTATATTTATAAAAATAATACCCCAAAATTATTTAGGGTCTAATTATATCATTTAATAAAAATGATTAGCCCAAAATTATTAATTAACCGGGAATAATCTTTAATCCAATAAATACAAAATTTATGTAAAAATTTTCCAAAAATTATGCATAATCCAAATATGCAAGAATATTGAATATTTGACAGTCCCACAATTTTATAAAAATAAAAATACGATTTTTGTGGGCTTTGTCCCGATAGGGGCCCGGAAAAATCATTTTTTACGAAACGAAACATTTTCTAAATTAATTAAATATTCGAAAAATCAATATGGTATACGCCATATTATGCAAAATAAGGCCAATTGCTCTATATGAAATATCAACTATTAAGACGAAACTTGGATAGTATAACTTTTAATATAAATTCATTTAACACGTAATAAAATACCCAAAAAATATCTCAAACAACACATAACACATATAGCACGTAACAGATAATCTTTTATGATCAATCATACTTTATAATATCATAAATCATAAAATAATCATTTAGTATAACATAAAACAGTCATAAATTTTTGGTTGTTACAAAAAACCTCTCGTTCGATTAACACATTTAGAACTTCAAATGCTTGGGTGTTTGGGAGAATATTTGACTCTTTACAGGATACCCTGGATGATGGGAGAATTTTAATAGGAGCATCTTGTTGAGAAAATGAGCATAGGAACTGTATAATTGCCTTTTCAGCCATTGTACCCTTTTTGGAAAATACAAGGGGGATTATAGTTGTCTCAGTTTGGATAATACTTTGCTTATGAAGAGACAGAGTTGTGGGTTCTCTCATAATACCTTTCTTATTTGCTGCAACTAGTGTAGTTTCTTCCTCGACATTCTTTGGATCCTTATACTCCAGGGATTTGGCTAGTGGAGTTTGAGGGTGAGTTATTGGCTCTAGAGGGTGGTCATGAATTTGTGAGAAAACAAACGCATTGCCTCTTAACCTAACTTATTCTTTTAAAATCTGAGTGGTTGCATCATCAACATGAAATGCCTTAAAGCCAAATAAGTCAGAAACATTTGCATAAAAACCACTATCTGAAGAGACATTCATACCTTCATTCATACCTGAAAAGTCTAGCCTATAAACATCTGATGCTGATTGTTCTGGAAAATATTTTTCTTGTTGTTCAAAAGTGATTGGTTCTTGATCAACATCCATTGGTTGAGCCTCAGCTTCAGGTTGTGGATCCCTTTTGGTCCTGCTCCTTCTTCAGCTTGAGGTACATATTCAGCTTGTTGAGCAAGAGTAGTAAAGTACTCCCTGATGTGGTATGTCAGTGATACTTGAGCTTTTTTCTTGTTATCATTGGGATAATATTTGTTCTTTAGAAGCTTGACAACCATGGTTTCTGACAGCACATGGGGTTCTTCCAAGTTATCATTTTATACTAAAGCTTTCTGCTATTTCGTTAGCTTGCCATTCAATACTGTCTGAAGGAACCTGGGATACAAGATGTGATTATAATGTTGAGCCTGATTCTCTAAGATCTCTTCAACGAACAAACGTCCAAAGTTGATTATAAGATTTTCATTAACAGCTACTTCAATGATTTGATTGAACTTGGTAAGCCCATGGAATCCACTAATCTTTGGAGCCAGAAAATACGGAAAGATGTTTAAAAACATATGTCATTCTATCGGTAAATGACTCTTATCGAAATGGCGAGGATAGTTATCATTTTCCATTGTGCAATTTATGGCATGAAAGAAGCTCAGTAGTACCCTTGTTTTTGGTAAGTCATCAAAATGTTCAAGAGAAAGTTGAAGATTTTCATTTAGATCGTCCTCGGTGATCCTGATTTTTCGTCACCAATCAAGAAAGAGAATCCAAGTTGATTGTCGTCTGATGTGTCTTCAGCTGTTGTGTGAATATGCCTGAGAAGCTCAACATTCAACTTGACATTAGTAGTTAATTGATAGTGCACAATTGAATATTTATTTAGAAAACGGATCCATTTTTCAAAAATACCCATTTTAACTGGATCGCGTTCTACAATCGAAACACAATTTTGTTTTAAGAATCTTAAATTTATCGTAGATTGCTACGACACTATCGTAGATTGTTGGAGATTGCTACGGCACTAGTGTTATCGTAGAATATTGGAATCTTTGACATCAACAGACCATAATCCCGGAGTTGGTTCCTCATCCAAAAAATTTGAGCACAATAGCTTCCAGCAGCTATGTATTCAGCTTCATCAGTTGATGTGGATACTGAATGCTGCTTCTTACTACGTCAGGATACCAACCTTCTTCCATGAAACTGATAGCTTCATAAGGTACTGTTTTGATCAATCTTACAACCTGCAAAATCCAAATCTGTATAGCCAACAAGATCAAAACCTGTACCTTTAGGGTACCAAATACCAAGATTTGAAGTTCTCTTAAGATACATAAAATTGCGTTTAAGAACTATAGGAAGAGACTCTTTAGGGTCAGCTTAAAATCTAGCATAAGCATGTTATAAACATAATATCTGGCCTGCTTGCTGTTAGATACAATAATGATCTGATCATACCTCTATAGCTTATGATGTCAACCTTCTTACCAGTTTTGTCCTGATCAAGCTTAAAGCTGTTGGAATTGGAGTCTTTGCCGGAGTTGAATCTTCCAAATTGTACTTCTTCAGAAGTTCTCCGATGTACTTGGATTGGCAAATGAATATTCCATCTTTCCTTTGACTCACTTGTAATCCAAGAAAGTAGTTTAACTCTCCCATCATGCTTATTTCAACTTACTCTGCATTAGCTTAAAAAATCTGTTATTCCCAAACAATGCAACAAAAATTACAGAAGGGGGGTTGAATGTAATTCTGGCTCCTTTTTAAATTTTAAGACTGTTCTTACTTAATATATATAACAGTGTTTAATTTTGCAAGAAGTGCGGAATGAAACTTGAATAGAAATCAAAACACAAAGTAATAAAATACAAAGCTTTAAAACTTTCTGGTGGATTTGAACTTATCCACCAGAGATATATATTAGTATGAGAACTCTGTGATGCTTGAATAGCACACAGCTGCTTATAAGTGAACTTACAAACTTGCAGAGAAATTCTTAACATATACAGCTCTTTCTATCTCTCTGAAAATTATGCGTACTCAGTTGTTAGTTCTACTTGCTACACTTGATTTATATATTACCAAGTTACATGACAGTAAGACAAGATAATAAGATAAACTATATCTAGTCTAACTTCATGTTGTTTCACTACTCTATTCCAGCATCTTTGAATATCTTCATAATTGCATGGAAATGGTAATGCTTCTTTGTTCTCTAAAACCTGTAATTAGGCTGCCATATTCTATTTGCAAACACCCGACGCATGTGACTGTGTTGTCACTGTCAACTACTCTTTTTGAATTATGATCATCCTTCAGGACTATGTTAATCATCTGTCGGGAGCCTTGATGGTTATCCGTCGGTAGTCTTTGTAGATCATCCGTTGGAAGCCTTTCTGTCACTTGACTCCATTTCACATATACAACATTACAAGACATCTCATATTTATAATTAACCAACCTATTATGTATATAAATCTAGTAGTCAACATGACTTAGAAAATCCTACAGAATCTACTAGACTAAAACATTGTTGTTTGTAGAAATGTGCTGCAATACTTATTGTTACATAAGCTACACTATAGATGGATGTCCAGTTGTCATCCGTCGGGACTAAAAAGATCATTCGTTGGGACTATAATAAAACATCCATCGAGAGCTACAAAAACACCAAGTTAAATCTACTAAGGTGTTTTATTCAAGTTCACAACATATTCCTAACAATCTCCCCCAATTTATGTCTACTAGAATTGTGGCCATAAATTAAGAGAAACTTGATGATAACAAAACACCCTAAATGTACAGATTGAATAATAGTAGATGACACTAGTAAGTGCTACAATTTATTGAAAATTGGACAAAGTAAAGTGTACAAAGAGTTCTCGCAATCATTATCAAGGTGTTCCTCTAGTATGAGCAGATGTTTTCTATTTCTTTGATGGTCTTGATTTCTTCCCAAGTTTCTAGTTGTTTTCTTATATTTGATTTTGGAGCTGCCTGTAGAATTCAAATTCTTCAGCAATTGACAGATCTAGTTTTTCTTGCATTTCCAGTAGAGTCTTATTGCTTGAGATGCTCAATTGGTCATCCAATCTGAAGAATCTTCTCACACCTTTATCATCCATGAATTCCATCAGCCAGTAAGGCCTCAAGTACACTGTACTTCCTGTGAAGGAAATTGTTAGAGTTCTTGGAAGTGCATTTGAGGCTTTTCTGCTCCTCAGTTCTTCTATCTTCTTTAGAACCAATTTCTTGGATGTCACATTGAATCCAAAATTCTTCTTGAAGGATGAGAAGATCTTTATCAAAACATGACAAATTTCTTGGAGAATTCTGTGAAGGGCCATATGATCTCTCTACCACCTTTGTATTTGAATATCAGTCTTTCAGGGAGATGTCTGTGAGCATCAATCCCTCTTACTTCTTCCAATTCATCCAAGTAGAGATTTATATCTGAAAATTCCTTGATGTCACAAATATATAGAAGATCTCCCTTGTTGACAGTTGGTTGAGCTTTGGCTAAGGTTTTGGTTCTGAGAGTCACAGGCTTGATCTTCTTGATTGCTCTTATCTTTATCTTCTTTGCTTTGTTGAAAATTGGTAAATTAAGCTCAGGTATAGGCAAACTTTCCCAAATTATTGGCTCATCCTTGGGAACTATAGGCTCACCATGAAAATTCTTTATTGGATCCACCTTAAATTCCTCATGTACCACTGAGGGCTTGGATGTTTGAGTTGAAGTTGTAGACTGTTTGGGAATGCAGTCTTCCATTTCCTCGTCACTGAAGTCTAATTTTCTTTTGAAATGGACCTTGTATCTGAAATTCCTTTTCTGTTGAGGTTCTTTGTGCATTTTCTCATCATGATCTTCGGCTACTACAGGTTGGTTTTTAGAGATTTCAGTTGCAGTTTTCACAGCTTGAAGCTTGGGTACTATAGCAGCTTGCTCTTTCTTCTGTTTGAGCTTCTTAGCATCTAAAGCAGCTTTCCTCTTTTCTTGCTTGATTCTTTCTTTTTCCTCCTTTTTAGCTGTTGCAAACTGAGGGTGTCCAGCCACCAGATAGATCTCTTTCCCATTCCTGTAGATTTTGGCAATTCTCTTCTTTTATATTGAATCAGTTGGATCTTTGAAGAATGCAATGGACCTTGCCAACAACTTCTTTTCATCTGGTTTTGGAGTCTCAAACATGAGATCCAAGGATTTTTGTCTGATGACTTTGGATAATTCCTTTTAGGCTTCAAAACCAGGTTGGCTTTTGAAGACTTAATGCATGAAGTTTGGCCATTTTCCAAATAACTCAGACTCATTTCATTCACATAAATTTGCTTGACTTGAGAGTAGTGACGAAAGATCTTGTCTGGTTTCTTTATCTGACAAAATTTCTTCTGAATTTTTTCATCAATCTTCTTCCATTTATCATCTAATTCCTTTTCAGCTGTTGCAACATCAAGATTTTTAAAATCTGACTTTGAATTCAACTTAACAGATGCTATCTGGATTAGATCAATGCTGTCCAAAACTGGTGGCTTAGGATAAGTAATTTCTGGAACAATTACTTGACTAACTTGTATATTGAGCACACTCTCCCCCTCACTTGTTGGCTCTCCTTGACTAACTGGGACTATTGGATCTTTCTCCCCCTTTTTGTTAGCATCAAGTTGAGTGGAGATAGAAGTTTGAGCAGCCACTAGCTTTTGAAGTAACTGGGTTTGTTGAGGTTGATGTAAATGAATTATAGTGAGAGAGGCTTCCACTGGTTTTAGTCTTGTATCCAGTGAGTCTACTTTGGTTGCAAGATTAGAGTTTTTCCTCAGTTGTCTGTTGATGTCAAGCATGGTTGTGTTTGGAAATTTAGCATCCAACCTCTCAGAAACATCCTTCTTGACCTGATCAATCTCTGTTTTTATTACAGTGATATCCAGATTGTGTTGAAGAGATTGAATTTGGTGCAGTTGGAGAGAATTGAGATTTGCTTGAAGAAACTTCTTGGTGTGAGCAATGGTGGTGGCTTGAAGAGCTGTCTGTGTTTGTTGAATGATGTGGAAGAGAGTTGACTTGAAATGGTGCTCATCACAATCTTTGGAAAATGCCCAAGATGGCATGCTAGATCTTAAGTTAGGGCCTTCTTCCCCCTATGTCCATTGGCTCTTCTTCATTATCATCTTCATCTCCAAAGAACTCTTCAGAACCACCAGTTCCATAATTAACATCATCACCTACTGTGGGAGGCATGGCTGAGATGACATCTTTGGCTCTTTGCATGGAGGCTGTTGTATGCACCAGATTTAGCATTCTTTCTGCAGCCACATTGTCCTGCTCAGCTATAACTTGATAAGTTGAGACAGGGTGAGTAAATGCCTCAGCTTTATAAGAAACAGAATCTAAGGCAGCTTGATATTCTTGCTGAATTAGTTGTTTCTTTTCAGCCTCATTGACATCCATTAACTCACTTACAATGGGCTCTTCCCATTAAGTTGTACCTGTTTTTCTCTTAATTTCTCTTTGTTCTTGCATCAAGGGCTCCCCTTGGCTCACCACCCTCACACCCTCTGTTAGGTCACACACACACACACTGTAGAGGGGGTGAATACAGTGTATAGTACACTCAAATCGAACTTTAAGAACTTAAGTAACAGAAAACAAACTTTATTGAAACAATAAACTCTGTTACAGTATGGAACTGTTACCTCTCAGTGATGAACAAATATCACGAGAGCTGCTAGGGTTATAATGAATAATCTTTTCTAATAATGATAACACTTATAGTATAAACCCTATGTCTGTGTTTATATACTACACAATTACAAGATAATCGCTAATTGATATGTAATATAATTCTGCTTCCTAAAATATATCAATCGGATATCTTTTCTTCCAAGTATTCCATTCTTCACGGAATTCCTTCTTCATGCATACCTCTTCTTATGTTTATCTCGATCTTCTTTCCTTTAATCAGCTACTGTCCTTATCTGATTGTCCTTCAGCACTTAAGTTCTGATATCTATCTTCTGATGATTATCTCCTGATAATATAAGTACTGATATCCTTAAGTCCTGACTTCCAGTATAAGTACTGATCAACAGTTAAGTACTGATTTATCCTGTTCACGTAAGATCTGAAAGCTAAACATAAAACATATTAGCCATGACATTATCAAATATATCTAACAATCTCCCCCAACTTGTAAATTAACAAAATATACAAGTTTAACAGATATTTGATGATGTCAAAAACATTAAGTACAAATGCATGAGAAATAGACTAGATAACTACAACTTACAATCCTTAAAGTTTTTACCAATTTCAGCTTCTGATAACAACTTCAATCTGTATAAATATCAGAATTTAAGCAGTTGTAGATCTTCAACTTGGCTTCTTCATTTTCTGATCTCTCTGATGTCAGGAGTTGTTCTGAGATAGTTCTTCAACAAACATTTCTCAGCATATCTTAGTTCATCAATCATTCTCCTTTTAACACCTTTAAGCTCTGCAGTATCTTCACCAGTTTGAAAGATTGCAGCTCTGAGATCATTAATCTTTGCTTTTCTCAACTCCTGATCTAGTCTTATGACATAAGCTTTGTCAGACTCAAGATTGAATTCAAGTCCCTTAATACCAAGATACGTTCTGATCTGTGCAGTATTAGGCTTCATATCAACAATATCACCATTGTGATCTCTGTACTTTGGAACATATATGCTGTCAGACTTAACAGAATAAAGCCTTTTCTGTCTCTAAATTTGTTCTTTTAAGTAGTTTGCAGCAGTCTCTGTTATTCTGTCATCCACTTGAAGTAAGAAAAGTACATGCTCCAATTCTTCAAAATACTTCAAAGGAATGGCATTTTGTCTTATATAATAAACCCTACCATTTGTCATGAAATATAACATGATGTATTCTTTCAAGTAGGTATGGTAAACCATCTGTACAGATTCCAGTTGATTCAATCTCTCAGGAGTTGCTCAAATACCTGGTTCACTCAAGGAAGTTGGATCATTGGTAGTGTTGTGTACTCTTCTTTCATCAGAACTTCCCAATCCAGTTTTATCTCTAGCTTCCTTTCCAGTAACTACTCTTACTTCAACTTGCAGTAGTCTTCAAAGATTGAGTCTGTTTTGCTTTAGTGAATCCAGGTAGGAGTGTCTTTGATCTATTTTCTGATATCAAGTTAACTTGAGCTCTGTCAGAGGTTACTTGCTTCTTCTGAATATCAGAACTTACAATTTCTTGACTCTGAACAACTTGAGCCATGTCAGAGGTTGTTTTAAGAACTTTTCTTGAAGTCAGAGCAAGATCATCTTTTCCATCAGTAATTTCTTCTTCCTCAGGAGGTACATAAGCCTTGATAGGTTCACCAACCTTTTCTTTACCCTTGGATCTTGGATCTATCTGTGGTTGTGATCTAGCCAATGTTGCTTCAGTATGTGTCCTTTCTTTGATCACAATGCCTTTAAGTTTTGGAAGTAACTTTTTACCAGAAGCTTCAGATTTAGATGTGACTTTCTCTGATTTAAGTCTGGCTTCTTCTTCCTTTAAACTTTCCAAGTCCATCCCTGGATTTTCTTGAAGAAATAACTGTCTTGACATTTCCTCATCAAGATCTAGAAGTTCATCAGAACTTATCCTTTTACCAGCAGCAGAACTTATTCTTTTCCCAGTATCAGAACTTGTTCTGTGACTAGCTTGTCTTGATGTAAACCTTCTACCTTGACTATGACCACTACCCATTCCAGAGTTTCCTTGGTCATCTTTTCCATCATCCTTTCCTTGTAGTGTCTTGTTTGTTTTGCATTTGGACTTAATTACCTTCTCCCCCTTTTTGGCTCAGTCTGAGAGAGAAAAGAATTGTAAAGACACTCATTTGAAGTACCTGTTCTAGTTCTGACACCTGCATCAGGATTTCCAATTATCAAATCAGGTGTATGTGATTTTGTCCACTTCCTTGCAGATGGAAGGTTTTCTCTAGAACTGGATGCTCCCCCTGAAACTATGCTCTCTGAGTTGGATTCTTCAGTATTTAGATTTTCAGCACTATCAGAACTTGGCTTATCAGAACTTATACTATCAGACTTTGAATCAGAATTTACACTAGAAGGAACAATGGAAACTTTCTTTAAAGAAGGTTTTATTTGATAATAATCATAGTACAAACTATGATATTCCTTACAAGTATAAATGGAATGCCATAAACTACCACAATGAAAACAAGGATTTTGTGGTTTGTATCTAACAGACTGACTCTTAACTCCTGATTTTGAAGGTAAGGAGTTAATATTCTTATTCTTCCTGTAAAAAGAAGCAAGATGGTTAGAACTTCCATAGTTATGACATGTTTTCCTAGGAGCATCAGGAACAGGTTTATAATCATTGCTTTTATTCACACCTTCCTTTCCATTCCTATTTTTCCTAGGTGATTTTACGTTGTTTGCATTCTTGACATCTTTCAGCTTATGCTTAAGCTGCTTCTTTGTCATTAAGCCTATGTTCACTTCAGCTGTATTTTCCTGTTTTAGTTTGTCAGAAGTTAATTCCTCTTTAACTTCTGATTTCTCATTTTCAGACTTTACAGTTACAAACTTAACAGGTTTAAACTTTGGCTTTTGCTTAACAACAGGCTTAATTTCTTCAGTTCCTTTATCATTCTTATCTTCTCCATAACCTAAGCCCTCTTTCCAATTTCCACTACTTAGCAAATTTTGAGTTGTTTTGCCAGAGTTAGTCCAAGTCCTTATAATCTCTCTTTCCTTTTCTAACTCAGTTTTTAGAGATTCATTTAATTTTAGCACTTCATTCCTAACATAAAAAGCATCATCTCTATCCTTCTGAGTTTGATGGAACATGACTAACTCTTTTTCTAAGAAATCATTCCTTTTCTTAAATGCAAGATTTTCAGAAGTTAATCTTTCACATGTTAAAGTTTGGTCTCTATAGCTAACAAACATGGTTTTAAGATATCTTCTCAACTCATTAATATCATCAGTATGAAAAGCATAAGTAGTCTGAGGTACCTTTGTTTCAACAGCTTCAGAACTGTTCTCAGCACTTTCTTTATCAGCATTTGCCATCAATGCATAGTTCTCCTCACTTTCAGAGTCTGAGGTGTCTGTCCAGCTTTTCTGCTTTGTGACAAGAGCCTTGCCTCTATCACCCTTTACCTTCTTGCAGTCAGGAGATATGTGGCCTTTCTCACCACAGTTATAGCATTTAACATTGGTGTAATCTCCTCTGTCAGACTTTCCTCCTCTGCCTTCAGATCTTTTGAAATTCTTCTTATTAGAACTTATGCTTTTCCTGGAAAACTTCTTTCCCTTCCTGAACTTCCTGTATGCAATCTTTGTGATTCCTTTCACCATAAGAGCACACAGCTTCATCATCTCCTCATCAGCATCAGTCTCACGCAAGCTTTCAGAATCTGAGTCATCATCACTCTCAGAACTTGATGACTCAGTATCAGACTTTATGAAAAGAGCTTTACCCTTGTCTTTCTTTAAGGAAGCTGCTTTGGGAAATTCTTCTTCAGCCTTAAGAGCAACTATCCTTGACTTTCCTCCTTTCCTCTTGCTTCTTTGTTCCATCTCCAGCTCATGAGTCTTGAGCATTCCATAAATTTCGTCAAGAGTTGTTTCATCAAGATTATAGTTGTCTCTTATTGTCGTTGCCTTCAAATCACAGCATTCAGTAAGAGCTAACAGGAACTTAAGGTTTGAATCTTCAAGATCATACTCTTTATCAACCAATGACAAATCATTCAAAAGTTTGACAAATCTATCATATAAATCATTCAATGACTCATTAGTCTTTGAGTCAAAGTGTTCATACTCTTGAGTGAGTATTGTCTTCCTGTTCTTCTTAATTATGTCAGTTCCCTGACACCTTGTTTCCAGAGCATCACATATCTCCTTAGCAGTCTTGCAGTTGATTACCCTGTTTGACATTACATTATCAATGGCACTATGCAGTAAGTGTCGTACCTTAGCATCCTTAGCAATTGATGCTATGTCCTCAGCCAGTATAATCACTCTTCTCCTTTGGTACGGTCTTTGTTGCTTCACCTGCAACTGCAACAGCGAGTTTGGTTGGTTTGTGAGGACCTTCCTTGATTCTATCCAGGTATTCTGGATCTGTTGCTTCCAGGAACATGGTCATCCTTACCTTCCATATGGGATATTCAGATGGTCTCAGTATGGGGACTCTGATGGTCTCATACCGACTCTGAATTTGTGTCTTTGGTGGTTCCTCAGTTATGGTAGGCTTAGTTGGAGTTTCTGTGTCCGACATGATTGTGTTTGGATCTTTAACTGTATGTAAGTTAACAGATAGGCTCTGATACCAATTGTTAGGTCACACACACACACTGTAGAGGGGGTGAATACAGTGTATAGTACACTCAAATCGAACTTTAAGAACTTAAGTAACAGAAAACAAACTTTATTGAAACAATAAACTCTGTTACAGTATGGAACTGTTACCTCTCAGTGATGAACAAATATCACGAGAGCTGCTAGGGTTACAATGAATAATCTTTTCTAATAATGATAACACTTATAGTATAAACCCTATGTATGTGTTTATATACTACACAGTTACAAGATAATCACTAATTGATATGGAATATAATTCTGCTTCCTAAAATATATCAATCGGATATCTTTTCTTCCAAGTATTCCATTCTTCACGGAATTCCTTCTTCATGCATACCTCTTCTTATGTTTATCTCGATCTTCTTTCCTTTAATCAGCTACAGTCCTTATCTGATTGTCCTTCAGCACTTAAGTTCTGATATCTATCTTCTGATGATTATCTCCTGATAATATAAGTACTGATATCCTTAAGTCCTGACTTCCAGTATAAGTACTGATCAACAGTTAAGTACTGATTTATCCTGTTCACGTAAGCTCTGAAAGCTAAACATAAAACATATTAGCCATGACATTATCAAATATATCTAACACCCTCACCTTCAGCTACTAAGGTGGAACTCCCCTCACTCACTTTTGCCAGACTGAAAGAAATAGTCTGCATTGTTTCTCTCATTTCCTCTCCTTTTGCCTGAGATCAACTCAGTCTCTTATTTTGTTCACTCCCTTCCCTCAAACCTAGTGAGTACCAACGGATGAGGAACATCCGTCGGGGTAGTAGTTCGAATAGCCGATGGATGATTGTTGTTAGGCATATCTGTCATGTTAGGTCCCGTAAAAGGGCTATTTTAAGCTAAAAGGGGGGTCGAATAGCTTAATAACCAATTTAAAAATTATTATGGCATTTTAAAAATATTTATCCCGTTTTAAATATTTTACCGATACAGATTATATATGCGGAAATAAAAGACAAGAAACAAAATACCACACGAGATATTTATCCTGGTTCGAGATGGTGCAACCTCTAATAGATTCTCTCACCCTTATGTCCAGTCCCCGAGCTCCTCTCCAAGACCCGAGTTTTTCCCTTAAAATAACCTTGCTCCTTACGTAGGAGGAGAAGCCTTTACAACCCCACAAATATCTCTCTTGGTGCGTAATTCTGGGTTACTACCTCAAAATAAATGTGCAAACCTACACAACCTATCTTAGACAATAACACCCTGTTATTTTTTCAAAGTTGATGTAGAACCCTTGGTGTAGTCTTTGTCCTTCTCAGCTTTTGCCGATTTTGGATCTCAGTAGTTGGACTTGGATCTTTCCTCTTCCTCACGGTGCAAAGACTACTAACTCCCCGTTAGTACGTCTAGGACTTGGGTCTTAGAATGAGAATCACCTCACTATACTTCACCTCACTACAAAATGAAGAAGACAATATCTATGAAACAATACCCGTTACAGATAAAAAGAGTTTGGACTAGTGATATACTTAACTAGACCGGATGACGTACAAATATTCTTAAAAGTATATTAATGTAAACTTTTCTTTATATTAAATGAATGTTAGAGTATACTTGGTATTACTTCGTTTTGAATAATATATCTTATTTCCGGAGTAATAAATATATGAAGTCCTTGGTGAAGCGTTATAGCTTTCAGATCTTTGATAAAATAATTTCTCGTTTAATATAGTCGTATGTAGACTTTTATAAAACGAGAACGTTACACTTATTCTTTAACTATTTGCACTTATAAATATTTGGCTGAAAAAATAAAAGATGCGTAATTTAAACAAAATATATCACAATATATAAGAGCAGAGTTTAAATTATATCAGCACAATTTATATGTGTATATATATAATACAATATAAGCATTAAGTTTTTCCCACGAAATACTGAAGATGTTCATAAGTGACATTTTATACCACTTAGAACGTCTTATAATGGCTTAAATTGATGTTTTGAAATCAAGTATTTTGTGTATTTGATTCGCTTTCGAGTGTTTTTACATTTCAGGGTGTAGCTTGCGTATGCAGGGAGATTTCATCAAAATAAGCCTAGGGAAGTACTTGGGATCAGTCTCGGGGGAATGTGCGAAGAATTCAGCAAAATCAGGAGCAGGAAAATATTTTTTCCAGAAGTCTGACAGGCGCCCGCCTGGGATCTGGGGCGGCCGCTGGGATCTGGGGCGCCCGCCTGGGAAGGAGTCAGGAAATTTAATTCTGATTTTTAGTAAGTCGTGTTCTACTGGACTTCTGAGACGGCTGATTCTTGTGGACTTCTATATAAGTAATCTTCAGAGACGTTTCACAAAAATGAAGTATTCATCAAGCAAGGAGCAAGGAGAGAAGAAAAGAAGACCGTTTTAGCACACCGCAATGAAGAAGAGGAAGCATACGTTAATTTGTGATTCTTTTATTCGTTGTAACAGTGGATGCTAGTTTTCTTTACTTTGAACTTTAATACTCTTGTGACGTACTCTGGTTTTAATAAATAGTTAGTTAGTTTATATTGTCGTGTTATTATCATGTTTTCATATGAACCGATGGTGACGATGAGTTCTATCATGGGCTAATCGTGATCATGGGGTCATAGCGGATTTACTATGGTTTTCGTTAGTTAATTGTTTAATACCTTGGTTTGTGATGATTGTATGATATCTAGTATAGGTTGTGCTTGTTCGTCTTATGTGTATCGCAAACATATAAGATAGCCTTTTAATCTCTTGTGAAGTGACAGTGAATCTTGAGATTTAGAACTTGCCATGCTAGCATAGGTTCATGTATTGTATGCATGATTAGTGGGTAACTCTAACCGTTTTACTTGCCTTGTGTAATCATAACGAATAACTTGCGCTTTAATCGTTATGTTGTCAAATTCTGTAGACATATAGGGTCTCAACATAATTGATGCCTATGCAACTTCTATCTTAATTGTGGATGTTTGGTAGAATGGTACTAGTACAACGAAAGTTGTCTTTTATCAGTTTCGTGTTGTTCGATTAATATCATCACCGTTACATGCTAAGGGTAATAACAATGACTATTGAATGAAGTAGTAATGAAGTTATGATCTCATGTGTGTTTAATATTATTAATTCAAGTAATAATTTAAGTGTTTTATTCTCGTAGTCAATTGTAGTTAATAATTAGTTAATCAACCTTAAGTGTTATTGTCTTGACATTGAGAAGTAATCATACATTGGTGAGTGAGTGTTAATTAAATATAATTAGTCCGAGTCTCTGTGGAAACGAACTAGAAATCATTCTATATTACTTGCAAACGTGTATACTTGCATGAATTCTTAGCGCGTGTTTTGTGCCTAACAACTGTTATTCCCAAGGAACTAACAATGAGATTTACAAAAGGGGGGTTGAATGTAAATCTCAAAACTTTTCCAAGTTTTGAGCAGTTTCAAAGGCTAAGTGTTTTGATGAACAATTGTGTGTGAATTGCTTTGAGCAGGTGCAGACAGATATATATTCAAGACACAAATTTAAAGAACACATAGGCTTCAAAAACTTTTCTGGTGGATTTGTTGTTCCACCAGAGATGTGTATTTCAGAAAATCTGTGATTCAAAGAATTGATCACAGTTCTGTCCTAGTACAAACTAGATGATTTTATCTCTATATTTTTCTAAACAGCTCTGGAAAATTTATCATCTAATTACTAGCTGCAACTTGGTTTATATATCACCAAGTTTACAAGTGAAGACAAAAATAAAATACAATTTTTAAAATAGTTCTTCACATGTTTCTTCTTCATTTCTCTATCCAATGCAATCTAGGATAATCTGTGAATCTTTGAATACTTCCTTGTTTGCACCAGAATATAGATGCTGCATTTTCTTGATTCCTCCAAGAGGCTACCACATTCCAATTGTCTCTGTCAACCCATGTGCCTCTATCAGCTTATGAATTGTCACTGTCAACTGCTATTGAACTGAGCATCCGTTGAAGCTTTCATCCGTTGATGGCTTTATCCATTGATGCTTTATCAGTTGAAGCTTTACCCGCTGATGCACTCATCCGTTGATGGATGTTATCCGTTGAAGCTTTAGAGACATCCGTTGAAGCTTTGTTTCTCATCCGTTGTAGGCCTTTAATCTATCAGTTGATACTACTTCATTTATATAAAATTACAAGGCATGAAATATTTACAATTAGCCCTCCTATTTGCATATCCACTAGTAGTCAACATGACTTATAATTTCCCACAACTTCTAAGAATTATAACTTAAATACAGAAACTGAAATGTGCTAAAATACTAAACTTATTTCTAAGTAAAGCTACTCCATCAACGGATAGCCATAATGGTCTTATCCGTTGAGGCTACAAATACTAGATTCTACTTAAGTGTTTTGCTTAACTTATCATCAAACTAATACACATTTTCCTAACAATCTCCCCCTATTTATGTCTACTAGTATTGTAGGCATAAATTTAGGTTTAACTTGATGATAACAAAACACTTAACAAATATATGAGCTGAAATCAAGTAGAAATTCAAAAGTGCTGCAAAAGTGTATGTACTGAGATAGAATTGAAGAATTACATTATTTCCAAGGATGCTCCTTTAGACTGAGCAAATTATTTTCTTTTCCTTTGCTCCCTTGTTTTCTTCCCTAGCCTTTTATCATTTTTCTCTACTTGGAGTTGGAGTTGTCTATAGAATTCAGCTTCATCTTCTTCACTGATATCCAACTTAGATTGCATGTCCTTGAGAGTTTCATTACTGGCAATTTTAAGTTGGTCTTCAAGTCTGAAAAATCTTCTGACTCCTTTATTGTCTCTGAACTCCATCAGCCAATGAGGTGATTTATGAATTGTAATTCCATGCTCAAGGATGAGTAATGTTGTGGCGCCCTCCAAACCCGGGTCAGAAGTTTGGGGTCCACACACACACCTTATTTATAACCTGCTTATAACAATAATAAAGATAATAATAATATGCAGTGACCCTACTTAACAACTACCACGGACCGCAACAGGTTAAAGTATGCACACAAGCCAAACACATCTACTTATATTACAAACCGTTCAAATCCCAACTATTCAAATTCAGAACTGAGTATTAAACATTATTACAATCTTTTACAAACTTAAATTATCCCAAAAGAAGCCTACTAGCTCAACTTGATCAACCTGTACCCCTAGCTCTCGCGCTGGACTGGGGATCCTCGCTACCAATCACAATCGTCTTACTTCTCAACTACCTGTTTCCCTTTCCTACATCTTGCCTCTTCTGCTCACATATCATAAGCATTTATTAATATTCAACTCATACGATTCTATTCAAAACATACTTCTATCTACCCTTCATTTTACCCAAATCCGATTAACGGATTGAAAGTTACGCAATAAATAAGTAAACATCAACTATATAGACCGACAGTTAATCAACAAGTCACTTATAACACATAACACGTCGTATAATCAATGATATATTATTTATAAAGAAGTCTCGGGTCATAAACAGGCTTTCGGATATTTAAAATGGTTTTTAAAACATTTTTCAGAATTAAAACGGGTCGTTGGATCAATTTCGGAGTAATAATAAGGGTTTGGTTGGCCCATTTTGGATTCAAATCAATTTTATAATAATTATCGAGCCTTGAAAATAATTTAAAATAATATTTTAAAGCTCGAAACTATTTTTCAGAATTTTAAAATCATTTTTAAATAATTAAATCTAATTAAATAATTAATTAAAATCAATTAATAATTAATTAAATCAATTAATCAATTAATTTTCGAATTAATTGACCAATTAATCAATTAAAAATTAACTGAAATTAATTAACTAATTAATTCAGATTTATTTTTGAATTAAAAATAATTTTTGGAATTAGAATAGTAATTTTTAGAATTTTCAGAAATTAAAAACGATTTTTTATAATAAAAATAAATAGGAAATATGATTTTTGAATATTTTTAAAACAGGAATCCTAAATTTGCAAACTCTGGAATCTTCAGGGACCAAACTGCATCGTCCCCAAAAGTCCAGGTACCAAACTGTAATTTTACAGGGGGGGTCGCCCGAAACTGCCCTGTCTCGCCGGAGAAGACGATCCAGGGATGCTCAGGCCACCATCACCTCCAGATCACATCTACAAATCACCAGGAACATAACCATGCCATCAAATCGACCTAACAGTCCCTAAGTTGGCCGGAATTTGGCCGAGAAGTTCGCCGGTTTCCGGCAAACTCGACGTAAACTTCAAATGACAACTCCCTTCTCTACAGACCTCGTTGATTCGTGAAACTTGTACGACTAGATTACAATTTTCACAGAGAACACAACCCACTATACCACAACATCTATCTATCCCGAAATAAGAAACCCCCAAATTTCAATTAAGAACATTCATACGGGTTATAAACCCTAATTTCAAAATTCGAAAATTAAACCCACTTTTGAGCATGCTATTGAACTCCAAATCAGATGTATGACATATGAAAATCATCAGGAAGACAAGCTCTATAACATGCAATCATCAAATCATACAAACAGTCATCCGAACAAAAATTCATATTTTTAATAAAAATAATTCGAAAATAAATAAATTTTCAGAAAATAAACCTTGATTTCTGCAGTGATTTGGAACACAGGATCTGATAGAACACCTCAAGACCTTTGGATTGAGTACTCGAGCTTTGAAAACAGAGATCAATAACACCTTCGTTTTGCTGTTTGATTCTTGGAAGATTATATGAATATAAGGTTTTTCTCTGGAAAATTATATAATTAACTGTCTGCAAATGATTTTGATACGAAATAAAATACGGTAAAGGCTATTTATAATTACGGAAAATTAGTATCCCGTTGGATCATTCCGGATATAAAATGGTACGCTTATTTGTAAAAACTGATCAAAACGGTATCGGTTTTCGGGATAATTATCCAAATCTGTAAAATTTGTACTGCGGTCTTGGTCTCAGCGCCTGGTTACACGTACTACGAGGTGATAATTGGGATAGTTTAATAAAAAGCTCCCGTTTATCGAGAATACGAGTTTTATTGATTCACTGAAACGAATATTGTATTGAAAATGTTGCGCCGGGAGCCGCGCAGGACAAACGGTACGCCAGATCGAAAAAGTCGAAACATGGAATATGCTCGAAATATTACAATTAGGTTAGGAAGGAGTTCTCGGAAGAGTTTCGGGTTCCAAAAATGTAACAACGGATAACATTGATTGGTTTCCGTTTTTATAAAATAGATTTTAAATACTCGGAAAAAGATTTTATAAATTTCATATGATCCTTATAAATCCATAAATCATCATAAAAATAATTAGGAAGATATGACAATTATCTATATTTTATTTTGGACATATAAAAAGTAACATACTCAATTAATAATATTTTTAAACATCCAAACACATTTAACACTTAACAAATAATTCACAGAATAGATACTGAACACATATAATAATTATTTATTAACAAAAATAATTACACGATATATCCCGGATATTACATCCTTCCCCCTTAAAAGGATTCTGTCCTCAGAATCTCTTAAGAAAACAAACGAGGGTACTTTTCTCTCATATCACTTTCTAACTCCCAGTTTGACTCTTCAACCTTTGGGTTTCTCCATAATACTCTTACTAGCTTTACTACTTTATTTCTCAATACATTCTCTCTTTCCTCTAGAATCTCTATCGGACTCTCTACATATGACAAATCTGCCTGAAGCTCTATTGGCTCATATTCTATTACATGCCTGGAGTCTGGATTATACTTCTTAAGCATAGATACGTGAAAAACATTGTGAATATGCTCCATGTGCGGAGGTAACGCCAACTCGTAAGCTACTTTGCCAACGCGCTTTAGAATCTCAAAAGGTCCGACATATCTTGGGCTCAGCTTTCCTTTCTTTCCAAACCTCGTTAGTCCCTTCCACGGTGATACTATCAGTAATACCAAGCTTCCTTCTTCAAATTCCATGTCTTTCCTTGAATGGTCTGCGTATTTCCTTTGACGGTCTTGTGCTGCTATCAATCTTTTCTGGATTACTTCAACAACTTCCTTTGTCTGCTGTACCAATTCAGGTCCAAGTATTTTACGTTCTCCTACCTCGTCCCAATATACTGGAGATCTATATTTGCGCCCATAAAGGGCTTCATAGGGTGGCATCCTAATACTGGCGCGATAACTGTTGTTATAAGCAAACTCTACCAGAGGCAAATGCTCGTCCCAACTTCCGTTGAAATCAATAGCACAAACACGTAACATATCCTCAATTATCTGGATCGTTCTTTCACTTTGGCCATCCGTCTGGGGGTGGTAAACTGTACTCATATTCAATCTTGTTCCCAAACATTCTTGAAAACTTTTCCAAAATCTTGAATTAAATCTTGGATCTCGATCAGACACAATAGACACTGGAACTCCATGACGAACTACGATTTCCTTTAGGTACAGATGGACTAACTTATCGAGTGAGAATCTTTCATTTATAGGCAGAAAATGAGCTGACTTAGTAAGTCTGTCCACTATAATCCAAATGGCATCATGATTAGCCCTTGTCCTTGGTAATCCAACTATGAAATCCATGGAAATATGTTCCCACTTCCACTCTGAAATCTCCAATGGCTGTAGTAATCCACTTGGTCTCTGATGCTCTGCTTTAACTCTCTGACATGTATAACATCTGCTAACCCATTCCGCAATTTCCCTCTTCATATATGGCCACCAATTATTCTCCTTTAAATCTCTGTACATTTTGGTACTCCCTGGATGGATTGAATACCTTGAATTATGTGCTTCCTGTAAAATTTCATTCTTCAGTTCCGTCACCGGTGGAATCCAAATTCTTGAAGAAAACCTAAGAATACCTTGATCGTCCTTTTACGTGCACAATTCTTCACCTACCAAACGATTTATATCTTGATCCATTATATTTTCCTGACACTTCTTTATTTTCTCTAACAACTCCGGCTGGAAAGTCATACTGTACATTTTTGCTTTATCAGGCTTGCAAACCCTAATCTCCAATTCCAGTTTCTGAAATTCTCTATATATCTCTTCGGGTACTGATAGCACATATAACTTTTCCTTCCGACTTAACGCGTCTGCTACAATGTTCGCTTTACCGGGATGATAATTAATCGAGCAATCATAATCTTTGATCAATTCTAACCATCTCCTTTTCCCCATATTAAGTTCCTTCTCGGTGAATATGTACTTCAAACTTTGTGATCCGTATAAATCGCACACTTCTCTCCATACAGATAATGTCTCCAAATCTTCAAAGCGAAAACTATGGCTGCTAGCTCCAAATCATGAGTAGGATACTTCTGTTCGTGTGGTTTCAATTGCCTTGACGCATACACAATCACCTTATCGTGCTGCATTAGAACACAATCTAGTCCCTTGTGAGAAGCATCGCTATAAATTACGAAATTCCCTTGGTCGTCTGGAAGTGACAAAACAGGTGCCGTGATTAACCTTCGCTTCAATTTCTGAAAACTTTCTTCGCATTTGTCATTCCATATAAATTTTTCGTTTTTCCGTGTAAGCTTTGTCAATGGTGTTGCAATCCTTGAAAAATTTTGAACGAATCGACGATAATATTCCGCTAATCCCAAGAAACTTCTTACCTCGGTCGGTGTTCTCGGTCTTTCCCAATTTGTAATTGCCTCGATCTTTGCTGGGTCCACTTCGATCCCTTCATTACTGACTATGTATCCTAAGAACTGAACCTCCTGTAACCAAAACTCACACTTTGAGAATTTAGAATATAACTTCTTTTTCCTTAAAATTTCCAAAGATGTTCTCAAATGTTCCGCATGATCCTCTTCCGTTTTTGAATAAATTAAAATATCGTCTATAAACACAATAACGAACCTGTCCAAATATTCCTTGAAGATTATATTCATCAGGTTCATAAACGCTGTCGGGGCATTGGTCAATCCAAAAGACATCACTAAAAATTTGTAATGTCCATACCTTGTTCTGAAAGCTGTCTTTGGTATATCTTCTGGCTTGATCTTCAGTTGATGATATCCCGATCTTAAATTAATTTTGGAGAAAAACTTGGCTCCCTTCAATTGGTCAAACAGATCGTCAATTCTGGGTAACGGATACTTATTCTTGATTATAAGCTTGTTGAGCTCCCTATAATCGATGCACAGTCTCATGCTTCCATCTTTCTTCTTGACAAATAATACTGGGGCTCTCCACGGGACACACTGGGTCTGATTACTCCTTTTTCTAACAGCTCTTGCAATTGCTTTGCTAGCTCTTTCATCTCGACGGGCGCCATTCTATACGGGGCCTTGGATACCGGTTCTGTTCCAGGTGCTAAGTCGATTGCAAACTCAATTTCTCTATCTGGAGGAAGTCCTGGTAACTCGTCGGGAAACACGTCTGGAAATTCATTCACTACTGGAATATCTTCAAGTTTCGCTAGCTCCTGACTCCTATCAATCACATATGCCACGAAATGCTCGCATCCTTGTCGTAATAACTTCTTGGCTTGAATCATTGTTAAGAACTTCCTTACTTGCTTCTGGCCCTTGAATGTTACTATTCTTTCATCTGGCGTTTTCACCATTACCTTCTTATTTCGACAATCTATTTGGGCATTGTGCTTAGATAACCAATCCATTCCTAAGATAACGTCAAATTCTCCTAACTTAAATGGTATCAAATCTACACAAAATTTACTACCAGAAATCTCAATCTCACAACTCCCACAAACTTGATTAACAGATACACGCTCTTGATTTGCTGATTCCACAGTCATTATTTCATTTAAATACTCAACTGGACAATTTAACTTACTAACAAAATCTTGTGAAACAAACGATCGAGTTACTCCCGAATCTATTAACACTTTGGCACATAAAGAATTCACATTAAGCGTACCTGCCATGACATCAGTATCCTGGATAGCATCCTTCACAGACATGTCAAAAACTCTAGCCCTTGGAGTCTTATTCACTGTTGGGGTAGATCCCATAATCCTCAATGCATTACTGACTGGGGCTGGTGTCTTGAAATCCCTGGCTATATGTCCTGGTTTCCCACATATAAAACATGTAAATCCAATGGATGGAACCTTCACTGCTGGATTCCGGATAGGCTGATCCTTATTTGCTGGCTCTCTTGCTGGCTGATTTCGGCACTCCCTTGAATAGTGCCCTTTCTGATTGCACTTGAAACAAACCACATTCAAGTTATTACAAACTCCCCCATGCTTCTTCCCACATACTTGACAATCTGGAAAAGTTAATATCAACTGATTTGGCTGATTCACATTAACTGGACGGTTGCCCTGGCTTCCGTCGCTTGCATTTTGTCTCCTGAGGTTAAATTTCCTCCCTGGCTGAAACTTGCCCTTCTTAAAATTTGGAAACTTCCCTGGTTGTGACTGACCTTCATTCCCTTCAAATTTCCTTTTCTTGATTTCTTTCTCCTTCTGTGACATCTCACTCTCTGTCTCTGCAATCATAGCCTTCTGTACAACTCCTGCATAGGTATCCAGTTCAAAATTGGCTACCTTCCCTCTGATCCATGGTTTCAAACCTTGCTGAAATCTCTTAGCCTTCTTCCTTTCAATATCCACATACGTCGGCACATAACTTGACAACTCTTCAAACTTACTTTCATAATCTGCCACCGACATATTCCCTTGTTTTAATTCTAAAAACTTCAACTCCATCTGATCCTGGACAAACTGAGGAAAATACTTTTCTAAAAACAATTCCTTAAACCTCTCCCAAGTAATAACATTTGTACCTTCCAATGTCTTCACCATCTCCCACCAATAGGTGGCCTCATTCTTCAAATAGTAACTTGCAAACTCAACCTTCTGCTCCTCTTTCACTTTTACTAAGGCAAATACCTTCTCTATCTCCTTTAACCAAACATTTGCTTCAATCGGTTCTAAGAAACCCTTGAATTCTGGTGGGTTTACTGCCTGAAAAGTTTTAAAAGTTACCTGGGGATTGGTCTGTCTTTGTTGTTGTTGTGCCAGGTGAACTATTTGTTGGGCCAAGATTTGAAATATCTGGGCTATTGATGGGTCTATAGGTCCTGGGTTTGCATTCTGGTTTGTATCATCTTGGTTGTTATTATTGTTGTTGTTGGTTTCTTCATTCTGGGTGTTGGTGCGGGTATTTCTTCTAGGAGGCATTTTCTGTAAAGAATCAAACAACTTATTAGCTTTTAAATCAAATTCTTTGCATAAAGAAAAGTTTTGTAAAACAGAAATATCTCTTTTTGAAAACAGTTGTAACTAAGTAAATTGCATGCTTCTTTACAGAATATAAACAGTTATAGAAAATAGGGTACATGGTATCACAGGGGTATAACTGGTGCAATAAATAAGGTAAAGTAAAACAGGTGCAGTAAAATAAATGACAGTACTGGAAAGGAAAAAGGTACTGATATATATAGATCAAAAGTTTTGGGTAGTACAAGCGTAAAGACGCTTTGGAAGTAAAAGCAAAAGGGTACAACAACCTACTCACTAGTCAACATAACTAGTCTATAAATACAACTCAAAAGTTTACTGATGCACACTACACACTACTGCACATAATACATAACCATAACAACACTGCTCAGCATCTCTATCTCTGGATCTCTGACTCATGGCAAGTCTGGACCTCCAATCTCCTCAAGCTCCTCTAGAACCCACTTAGCCCACTCCACTAAGAAATCAGGGGTGATGTCCTCATCTGTAGCCTCAGCAATCCTCACAGCAGCTGCTCTACGAAACACCTGGAGCCTCTCTCTAAGTCGTCTCTCACCACTCCCAACCTCTCTAGTACGCATAATATGTAGTAACTCCTGAATATGGCCCTGTAGGAAACGCCACTCCATAAGGCAAGCCTCAAACTGATGATATGGGACAGGATAAGAAGAGAACTGGAAAGGTACTCCTGTAACTGAATGGCCAGTAAAGCCTGAATCAGCAGGTGGGGGTCCTCTAATAGATGGCCTCATGCTTGGGGGTGGAATAGCCTGTAATGGTACGGGCTGCAACACAGGTGGAGGTAGAATAGCCAACACTAGAGGAACAACAGGACGTGGATCTGATGATGGCGCTCCGACTGAAGGCTCTGAGTGATCAGCTGATACGGGGATAAAAGAGTCGGCCATCGCTGCTATCTGAAATCATATTGCAATATAAGAATCTCGAACCACGACGCGAAATATACTAATACCTTTTATACCGAAGCACTCAACCTCTCCACATTCTATCTTTCTATTCCTTACTTCTAATCCTAACCCTCTACCCATTCTCGTCAATCCTAGGCTTGTGTCAGTGACTTATAACATGTAGCTCTGATACCAAACCTGTGGCACCCTCCAAACCCGGGTCAGAAGTTTGGGGTCCACACACACACCTTATTTATAACCTGCTTATAACAATAATAAAGATAATAATAATATAAAGTGACCCTACTTAACAACTACCACGGACCGCAACTGGTTAAAGTATGCACACAAGCCAAACACATCTACTTATATTATAAACCGTTCAAATCCCAACTATTCAAATTCAGAACTGAGTATTAAACATTATTACAATCTTTTACAAAATTAAATTATCCCAAAAGAAGCCTACTATCTCAACTTGATCAACCTGTACCCCTAGCTCTCGCGCTGGACTGGGGATCCTCGCTACCAATCACAATCGTCTTACTCCTCAACTACCTGTTTCCCTTTCCTACGTCTTGCCTCTTCTGCTCACATATCATAAGCATCTATTAATATTCAACTCATACGATTCTATTCGAAACATACTTCTATCTACCCTTCGTTTTACCCAAATCCGATTAACGGATTGAAAGTTACGCAATAAACAAGTAAACATCGACTATATAGACCGGCAGTTAATCAACAAGTCACATATAACACATAACACGTCGTATAATCAATGATATATTATTTATAAAGAAGTCTCGGGTCATAAAAAGGCTTTCGGATATTTAAAATGATTTTTAAAACATTTTTCAGAATTAAAACGGGTCGTTGGATCAATTTCGGAGTAATAAACAGGGTTTGGTTGGCCCATTTTGGCTTCAAATCAATTTTATAATAATTATTGAGCCTTGAAAATAATTTAAAATAATATTTTAAAGCTCGAAACTATTTTTCAGAATTTTAAAATCATTTTTAAATAATTAAATATAATTAAATAATTAATTAAAATCAATTAATAATTAATTAAATCAATTAATCAATTAATTTTTGAATTAATTGACCAATTAATCAATTAAAAATTAACTGAAATTAATTGACTAATTAATTCAGATTTATTTTTGAATTAAAAATAATTTTTGGAATTAGAATAGTAATTTTTAGAATTTTCAGAAATTAAAAACGAATTTTTATAATAAAAATAAATAGGAAATATGATTTTTGAATATTTTTAAAACAGGAATCCTAAATTTGCAAACTCTGGAATCTTCAGGGACAAAACTGCATCGTCCCCAAAAGTCCAGGTACCAAACTGTAATTTTACAGGGGGGTCGCCCGAAACTGCCCTGTCTCGCCGGAGAAGACGATCCAGGGATGCTCAGGCCACCATCACCTCCAGATCACATCTACAAATCACCAGGAACATAACCATGCCATCAAATCGACCTAACAGTCCCTGAGTTGGCCAAAATTTTTGCCGAGAAGTTCGCCAGTTTCTGATAAACTCGACGTAAACTTCAAATGACAACTCCCTTCTCTACAGACCTCGTTGATTCGTGAAACTTGGACGACTAGATTGCAAATTTCATAGAGAACACAACCCACTATACCACAACATCTATCTATCCCGAAATAAGAAACCCCCAAATTTCAATTAAGAACATTCATACGGGTTATAAACCCTAATTTCAAAATTCGAAAATTAAACCCACTTTTGAGCATGCTATTGAACTCCAAATCAGACGTATGACATATGAAAATCATCAGGAAAACAAGCTCTACAACATGCAATCATCAAATTATACAAACAATCATCCGAACAAAAAATCATATTTTTAATAAAAATAATTCGAAAATAAATAAATTTTCAGAAAATAAACCTTGATTTCTGCAGTGATTTGGAACACAGGATCTGATAGAACACCTCAAGACCTTTGGATTGAGTACTCAAGGTTTGAAAACAGAGATCAATAACACCTTCGTTTTGTTGTTTGTTCTTGGAAGATTATATGAATATAAGGTTTTTCTCTGGAAAATTATATAATTAACTGTCTGCAAATGATTTTGATACGAAATAAAATACGGTAAAGGCTATTTATAATTACGGAAAATTAGTATCCCGTTGGATCATTCCGGATATAAAATGGTACGCTTATTTGTAAAAACTGATCAAAACGGTATCGGTTTTCGGGATAATTATCCAAATCAGTAAAATTTGTACTGCGGTCTTGGTCTCAGCGCCTGGTTACACGTACTACGAGGTGATAATTGGGATAGTTTAATAAAAAGCTCCCGTTTATCGAGAATACGAGTTTTATTGATTCACTGAAACGAATATTGTATTGAAAATGTTGCGCCGGGAGCCGCGCAGGACAAACGGTACGCCAGATCGAAAAAGTCGAAACATGGAATATGCTCGAAATATTACAATTAGGTTAGGAAGGAGTTCTCGGAAGAGTTTCGGGTTCCAAAAACATAACAACGGATAACATCGATTGGTTTCCGTTTTTATAAAATAGATTTTAAATACTCGGAAAAAGATTTTATAAATTTCATATGATCCTTATAAATCCATAAATCATCATAAAAATAATTAGGAAGATATGACAATTATCTATATTTTATTTTGGACATATAAAAATTAACATACTCAATTAATAATATTTTTAAACATCCAAACACATTTAACACTTAACAAATAATTCACAGAATAGATACTGAACACATATAATAATTATTTATTAACAAAAATAATTACAAGATATATCCCGGATATTACAAATGTTCTAGGCAAGGATTTAGACTCCCACCAAGTTTTCCTTATGCTGACAATCTTGTTGAGAATCTCAGTTTTGGTAGTCCTGGTAAAGCCATAATCCCTTTTGATAGCTGAGTAGACTCTAACTAAGGTAGGATAGCCCTCATTCAGAATTCTTTGAAGAGGCCAAGTCCTTTCCTCACTTCCTTTATACTTGAACACTAGCCTTTCTGGTAGCTGTTTGTAGGAACTTATTCCCCTTACTTCCTCCAGTTCATCCAGATAGAGTTCAATATCTGTATACTCCTTTATGTCACAAATGTGAACATAATCATCCTTTGAGGCTTGTGGCTTAGGCTTAGGTTTATGTTTCTGAGTGAATTTACTTCAGGTTAGGGGAGGTGTTGATTTGGATTTTCTTTTCAGTTTCTTTGGTGGTGGAGAGGTAGTTAGGAAGGTAGACAAGTTGATGGTGTCCCAATCAATAGGTTCCTCTTTAGGGATGATTGGTTCACCATGGACATTTATACGGGGATCAGCAACAAAAGGTTCAGGAATGGAAGGTAGTGGTTTAGATTTTGACTGGGTTTCCACAGTGTCATCTCCACTCTTCCTTTTTGCATTGGCCTTCTTTCTGTTCCCTTTCTGCCATTCCTTTCTTTCCTCCCTTCTTTCCTCCACACTCTCATCATCCACATTCCCCATATCCACATTTCTACTTTTAATCTTATCTTCTTCACTCTTGTCTTCAATCTTCTTCTTTTCTTCAATCTGACTTGACTTTAGCTATTTTTCAAGATTTGCTTGTGCTCTTTTGTCAGCCTTCAGCTTTTTAGCTTCTTCCTTTAACCTCATGGTTTCTTCCCTCTTGGCTATTGAGAATTTAGGATGTCCTTATATCACACAGATGCTCTTTCCCTCTTATAGATGATAGCCATGTTTATTCTTTCCACTACATCCTTGGTCTCTTTGTGCTTTATGATGTTACCACCCAAAACTTTGTCTTCATCAGGCTTTGGAAGAGGAAAATCCACTTCTTTTAGTTGAGCAAAGCTTAGAGGGTTCTTTGTAGAGTCCTTGTTGAATCTAGTAGATGTCTTGAGTACCATGGGCTTCAGGTTCCTGAAAGAAGTTTCTCCAACCTTATTCCTCCTTACTGGCTTGTGCTCCATTGTGATTTGCTCAACTTTTGTGCTATATTTCACAGATAATGATTTTTTAGTTGTAGAGCCAAACACCTGTTGCATCATTTCATCAATTTTTCTCCTTTGCTCTTTCACCTTCATCTCAGCTGCTGCTAGCTGGATTAGATCAATTCCATCAAGCTTTCCTTTGATTTGAAGTGTTGAAGAAGTAGTGATGGCAGGAACTAGCACTTTGGATATTTGAATATTTATAGATGGCTCCCCTCCCCCTTCCACTTTATTCTCCCCCTTTTTGTTATCATGAAGGAGAGAAGTCAACCCTTGTGCTTTAGCCAGTTACATTAGAAGACTGGTCTGAGACTGTTGATTTTGAAGAATGGTGACCACAGAGTTTTCAATAACCTGAACTCTGTCCTCCAATTTGGCCAGCTTCTTTTCAGCATCTGATTCTCTTCTCAGTCTCAGTAACAAGTCCTGCATGGTACCATAGGGCATGATTGAGTCCAGCTTCTCAGAATTGTAGGACTTCAAGTCAGCTATATGCTTTTTGAGTTCATCCACACTCAGATTATGTCTTAATTGTTGTAGCTTCATGAGATGTAGAGAATCTAGGTGGGCTTGAAGAATAGCCTTGGTACCAGCATTTGAGGTGTTCTGAATGGCCTTTTGGATAGACATGACTTGTTTGACTAAGGATACATTGAATTTTCCTGGTGTAGACTCCTTTGTCAATGCCCATTCAGGTAAATCTGGAATAGAACTTGGGCCTTCATCTCCCCCTAAGTTCATGCTTCCATCAAATGAAACAGAGTCATCATTATTAGAATTTACTCCAAATTCTTCAGATGGCTCACCAGCTGTAGAAGGCATCAAATTGATAACAGCTTTATCCCTTTATAGACACTTGCACTTGGTGGTATCCCGACTTTAAGTCTATCTTGGTGAAGTAACGGGATCCCTTAACTATTCAGATGGGAATGGTAAATCCTGGTTCTATATCATGTGCAGCTAGAATCAAAAATGGGTGTGGAGCCAAATATGTTGTATTAAGAATATGATTATATAAGCGACTAAAATCAAAGTACTGGCTGCTTTTATTTGTAGAAGAACTGTATGAACGGGTTGTATTAACCCTTTTGTATGCCCTCTTTTTTTTATTAACATTCTAATAATGTAAACTATATCGAGCTGAAAGCTCTTTTTTGAAACTATCCCAATTATTTCTATGATTCTCATATTTGGATTCATATGTTGAGGGTAAGAGAACTTGGGATCGTCGATCTCTTCCTTAAAGATTGGGATAAGTCGATGTCGGTCGATGGTGTGAAAACACTTCCTGATGTCGAATTCCAAAAACCAACGAGAGGTTCCCCACTCTCCTGAAGGCACTTCTACTCAAACGCGGGGATTCGTTTAGTGGAAGCATGAGAGCATCAGTACTCGGCGAGTGCCTTGTCTGAGCACCTTTTTTTCTTAGAGAACAAGAGTTGGTTGTGCTTAGCATATTGGTCTGATCTAGTTGAGGATAAATTCCACCTCTGAGAGGAGCAACTTCTCCTAAGGTCCCCCCTCACCAAGAGTTTCTGAAGTATGTACTAGATTTAAATTCTTCTCTGCCTCCTCATTGCCCTAAGCAGCCAACAGTTGATAGGCTGACACAGGATGAGTAAAAGTGTCAGCATCCAAGGAAATGTTATCAATTACAGCTTTGTAATGCTGCTGAAATTGTCTTTCCTTTTCAGCATCATCCACAATCATTGAATCATGAGCAATGGCTGGATCCACCCTTATACCTTCTGTACCTGCTTTTCTCTCAATTATTCTCTTTTCTTACATCAGGGGCTCCCCCTGGCTCACACTCCTCACACCCTCACCTTCACATACTAAGGTGGCACTCCTCTCACTTTCTTTTGCCATGCTGAAAAAAATAGTATGCATATTTAGACTCTCAAGCTCTCCTTTTGCCTGGGAGCAACCCAGCCTCTCACTCAAATTTTCACTCCCTTCCCTCAATTCTAGAAGTGATTGTACAGTAACCATGTCTTCTACACTTGGAATTAATTCAGTTGCTTGCGTAGAGGCTATCAACGGATAAGGAGTATCCGTTGAAGTGGAAACTGATGGTATCAATGGATAACTGCTGTTAAGCTTATCCGTTGAAGAACAACCACTTGTCAACAGATGAGAGATATCCGTTGAAGAAGGAAAAGAAGTACAAATTGAAAGTGACATAATTGTTGAATCTGTGTGGATTGATTTTAATTTAGGTGACACAGATTCTTCAACTAAGTCTGAAAGAATTGGCTGATGATCCAACAAATCATCTAAAAGATGATGATCACCAGTATTTGAGTGGGGCTCCTCCCTGAGTTGTAAAGAGGGAGAATCAGGAATTGATGTGAATATCATGTCCACATCCAGAGATGGTGATGGAGAGTTTGGTGATTGATGTGTGTCAATTTTGAGAGAATAGGGCTGTAGCTCCATATTTGTTGGAGTCACATCAAGCTGAATTTGAGAAGGCATAGATACAGGTGGGTGTAACTGTGCAATGTGTGCACCCTATGTGGAAACTAGGGTTTTGACCCTTTTTCTTCTTGTAAAGGCTTTATAGGTGAGTGTGTGGCTTCAGTGTCCCTCCCTATTTTGTTCTGTGTCCCTGGTTGGGGACTATTTTCAATAGTTGCACCCTTTTGGGAGGATGCAACTAGGGATGAGTTTGAATCCTTTTCAACCACCACAGTCTTTTCAGAAACTGTGGATTGGCTAGCTGGGGTATCACTCACCTCTCCTACCTTATCCTGGGGGTTTTCTTGATGTTCACCTCTCCCATCACCACTCACACCCTGTTCACTCCCCTCAGGGTTTATGGTAGTTATTACAACTGTTGTCTTTTGAGAAACAACAGAGGTTTTCTTTGACTTTGGTTTTGAAACTTTAGGTTTGGTGGCCTTGGTAGGAATCTGTTGGGACAAAGACACAGATTCCATGGCCACACTTGAAGGCAAAGAAATGATGGGGTTGGAAGTAGTAGGAGTTGAAGAAGTATTTACCTCATTTACCTGAGGTGCATTCATGATTGGTAAGTATACCAATGGCACCTGATTGTTGAGGTTAATTCTCAAAAGGTCTGCAAGGACCCTCTTCTCTTGTGCCCAGCATTTGAGTTTATTACTCTCATTGGTTATGACCAAACCTTCAGCAACATGGTTAGCCAATAACATAAAGAATCTAGCATAGTAAATGTTATGAGGTCAATTAGCCTTGTTACCTAACCTAGTACCCAATTCTAGCATAACATAATTGCTAAAATTAAACTACCTATCAGAAACTAGCATATAGAGCATTTTAACAAGAGATGAAGTTATTGCATCAAAATCACTAATTTTCCCAGAGAAAACCTTGATAAAGGCATCACCAAGAAAACTCTATTCTTTCCTAAGGCCTTTTCTCCTAATACTTCCTAAACTAGCAGAATCAAAGGAATAGCCTATGGAATCTAACATGCTAGATACATCATTATCAGTGTGTGGTGTCATGGCATTATTTTCAGGTACCTTAAAACAGGACTGTATATCATCACAATTAATACAGTAATCTTTACCTTTAAGAGAGAAAGTGATGGTCATATCAGTGGGGTTGAACTTTGCAGTTGTCCAAATCTCCTCAATTACCTCACAGTAAATCGTTGGGGCTTCCAGCATTGCATAGCTTAGTTTGCAGTTTTTGATGAAGTCCATCATCTTGTAATAATCTGAGTGGGCTTCGTTCTTTTCCACCAAAGCTACGAAATTGTTTTTCTCATAGACAAATCCAGATTGGGACATTATCTTTACTACTGGTGCCATTGTAGTGGGTAGAGGTTGCAGAGAAAGGTTGAGATTTTTGGGAGAGAAAGAGAGTAAAAGCTTTTGAAAAATTGCAAGAAAGCGTAAAGTGAAAATAAGAATTCAAAGGAGCTATTATACTTTCTCAAATTAAAACATAAAGAGAATAATTAAACAATATTTTTAAACAAATTACAGTTGTTTGAGAATAAAGGAAAACTATATGTATTCTAAAAACTGCCTTTAATACAAATACATACAACTGTGTATAAATATATGTATCAACGGTTAAGTAAAAAAGAATCAACGGCTGTGACTTACTTAAAACGACTGATGTGACACTTCAACGGATGAGGTAAATAGTTATCCGTTGAAGATTAACACAGTTTTATCCGTTGAAGGATAAAATTACCAGAAATGTATTTGTCTTTCAACGGATAATGAACATCCGTTGATAGAACCGTTTTGGCTTTCAACGGATAGGGAATATCCATTGATAGAATACACTTTACTTAAAGCCAACTTTTTTCTTGCAACAAATTCATTTCAGGCTTCAAAACAAATTACAATAAGGACATGAATTTATGAATAATTAAGCATACCTAGCTCACTTACTAATCATGTGAATGTTGATTCATCAAGTGGCTTGGTAAATATGTCTGCAATCTGTTTTTCACTTGGAACAAAATGAAGTTCCACTGTACCATTCATCACATGCTCCCTTATGAAGTGGTACTTGATGTCAATGTGCTTGGTTCTTGAGTGCTACACTGGATTTTCAGTAATGGCAATGGCACTTGTGTTGTCAAAGAATTTGGAATTTTGTCAACATTTAGACACAGTCAAATAGTTGATTCCTCATCCATAGTATCTGTGCACAGCAACTACCAGCAGCAATGTACTCAGCTTCAGCTATTGATGTAGAAACAAAATTTTGCTTCTTACTGAACCATGACACAAGCTTATTCCCTAGAAATTGACAGGTGCCAGTTGTACTTTTCCTGTCTATTTTGCAACCTGCATAATCTGTATCTTAGTAGCCAATTAGATCAAAACCAGACTCTCTAGGGTACCAAATTCCTAGATTTGGAGTCCCTTTGAGATATTTGAAAATTCTTTTAATAGCAACTAAGTGAGATTCTTTAGGGTCAGCTTGAAATCTAGCACGAAGACATGTAGAAAACATTATATCAGGTCTACTAGCAGTTAAATATAGAAGTAAACCAACCATGCCTCTATAACTTGTAATGTCCACAGACTTTTCCGCCTTGTTTAATTCAAGCATGGTGGCAGTGGCCATGGGAGTTTTTGCAGATGAACATTCCATTAAGTCAAACTTCTTTAAAATATCATAAATATATTTAGTTTGACTAATGAAAATTCCACCACTAACTTGTTTAACTTGTAAACCAAGAAAATAAGTTAGCTCTCCCATCATGCTCATTTCATATTTACTTTGCATTAACTTAGCAAACTTCTTACAAAGCTTATCATCTGTAGAACCAAATATAATATCATCTACATAAATTTGAACAAGTATTGTAGAGCCATTAACATTTCTAAAGAAGAGAGTTTTGTCAACAGTACCTCTTGTGAAGTAATTATCTAGGAGAAATTTTGACAAAGTCTCATACGAGGCTCTAGGTGCTTGCTTTAGTCCATAGAGTGCTTTCAACAGATAATACACATAGTCTGGAAAATTTGGATCTTCAAATCCTGGAGGTTGGCTCACATAAACTTCTTCCTACAATTCTCCATTCAGAAATGCACTCATGACATCCATTTGATAGACTCTAAAATTGGCATGGGCTGCATAGGCTAGAAAAATTCTGATGGCTTCAAGTCTTGTAACTGGAGCAAATGTCTCATCAAAATCTATTCCCTCTTGTTGAGAATAGCCCTTGGGAACCAATCTAGCTTTATTTCTTATGACATTGCCATTTTCATCCATCTTGTTTCTGAATACCCATTTTATGTCAATGGAGCTCTTGTTCTTTGGCTTGGGTACCAGCTTCCATACCTTGTTCCTCTCAAATTGGTTTAGCTCCTCTTGCATTGCTAAAATCCAATCTGGATCCAATAGAGCTTCTTCCACTCTCTTAGGTTCTTCCTTTGATAGAAAACTACTATATAGACATTCATCTTGAGTAGCCCTTCTAGTTTGCACCTTAGATGTTGCATCACCAATGATCAATTCAAAAGGATGACTCTTGGTCCATTTCCTTTGAGGTGGTAGATTAGCTCTAGATGAGGTTGCCTCAGTATTGTCATGATGTGAGATAGAGTGTCGATTGGTTGAAACTCCCCCTGAGTTACTGATCCTTTGAAAGGAACTGGGAGTTCTATCAACTGATGAAGTAAATTGATTTTCCGTTGATAGATTATGATCAACGGATGCTTCATTATGTACTTCAACGGATGATGCACTTTGTCTTTCAACGGATGCTGCATTACTTCTATCAACGGATGCTGAATTATGACTTTCAACTGATGCAGCATTTTGTGCATTATCCAGAGGCAGACTTTGAATCCTTTTTGAAGTTTCTTCTCCATCATTTTCGTCTTCACTATCATCATAATATATCTCAATGTTGTCAAATTTGAGTCCTTCATGATGTCCCTCATCTGTTAGTCCATCAATCTTTTTATCATCAAACACAACATGCACAGATTCCCTAACAATGTTGGTTCTTAGATTGTAGACCCTATATGATTTTCCAGCAGAATAACCAACAAATATCCCTTCATCAGCCTTTGCATCAAATTTTCCTTTGTGATCAGGTTGGTTCCTTAGAATGTAGCATTTGTAACCAAAAACATGAAGGAAGTTTAAGGTTGGTTTTCTTCTCTTGAACAATTGATAGGGAGTCATGCCTTTTGCCTGATTGATTAGAGAAATATTCTGAGTGTAACATGCACAGTTAACAGCCTCAGCCCAAAAATATGTTGGGAGTTTTGACTCTTCAAGCATTGTTCTTGCAGCTTAAATTAGTGATCTGTTCTTTCTTTCCACCACACCATTTTGTTGTGGAGTCCATGGAGCTGAGAACTAATGCATGATCCCATTTTCTTCACAGAACAACCTCATGGTAGAATTCTTGAACTCAGTTCCATTGTCATTCCTGATGTTTCTTACTTTGAAATCTGAATGATTGTTGACTTGCTTGATATGATTGATAATGATTTCACTAGCTTCATCCTTTGATCCAAGAAAGTAGGTCCATGAAAATTTGAGAAATCATCTACAATCACTAGACAATATTTTTTCCTTGAAATTGACAATAAATTGACTGGTCCAAAAAGATCCATGTGTAGCAGTTGTAATGGTTCATCAATTGCTGATTCAAGCTTCTTACTGAATGATGCTCTCTTTTGCTTTCCTTTCTGACAAGCATCACACAGTCCATCCCTTGAGAATTCCACTAGAGGCATTCCTCTAACTAAGTCCTTTTTGACTAGATCATTCATTGTCTTGAAATTCAAATGGGACAGCTTCTTGTGCCATAGCCAACTTTCATCTTGACTTGCTTTGCTGAAAAGACAAGTAATTGAAAAACCGCATCTGTAGAATTGAAGTCAGCCAAGTACACATTCCCTTTTCTAACTCCAGTTAGAACCACTTTGTTGTCCTTCTTACTTGTGACAACACAGGCTTCAGAATTGAAGAAAACAGTATTCCCTCTGTCACATAGTTGACTGATGCTCAATAGATTGTGTTTGAGACCATCAACTAATGCAACTTCATCAATGATGACATTTTCTTTTGAAATCAAGCCATATCCCATAGTGAACCCTTTGCTGTCATCTCCAAAGGTTATGCTAGGGCCAGCTCTCTCCTTGAACTCTGTGAGCAGGGTGAAATCTCCTGTCATGTGCCTTGAATAACCACTGTCCAAGTACCATAGATTCCTTCTTTTTCCCTACACACAACAAAATCAAATCAAGTTGATTTTGGTACCCAAGTTTCCTTGGGTCCAGCCTTGTTAGTCTTTTTCCTAGACTTCATACTTCCTGCACCTTTTGACTTAGGTAGCTTTGGGTTAGCCTTGGTCTCAGATGTAGTTGGTTGAAGTGTAGGGTTAGTCACAGAATCATTTAGCACATTTGGTTGAAATTGATAAGGCATAGATTGTGCAAACATGTTATTCCACATAGGCATGTTGTATGGCATTTGAGGCATACTGAATGCAGCAAAATAAGGATTATTAATATATGGCATGTTTGCAAAATGTGCATGAGGATGCAGATGTGACATAGATATGTTAGGCATGGAAGGAGTTAAAGGCATAAGAGCATTCTTAACAGACTTGCAGTTAGTAGATAGATGATTAACACTTTTACAATGCACACAACTTTTTCTAGGAGCATACTTATCAGGTGTGTAATTGTTGTGCTTGTGAATCCCTACCTTCCCATTTCTATTAGATTTCCTTTTAGTTTTCTTTTTATCCTCAACCAACTTAAGCCTATTTTTCAACTGATCTAAAGTCATGTGTCCTATGTTCACCTTACTGGCATCTTTGGATGTGCTAGCCTCTTCTTTGACAAAGTTCTTGGAAGTTGAACCAAACTTCTTATTGAGATTTTTCAAATTGTCCTTTTTCGAATCACTTGCATGTTTTAATTGATGAGCCTTCAACGGATGCTCCTTTTCTTCCTTCAACGGATAACTTTCATCATCCGTTGATTCCACATATGTTGACAATCCATCAATTAATTCTACTTCCTTTTTGTTTTTCTTCCAGGCATTCTCACAGAGTGATTCAATTCCCTGAACCTTGACAATCGGAGCACTAACATCCCTAGATGTTTTCCAGGCCTTGATTACTTCTTGCTCACGTTCTAATTGTTTAGAAAGAATTTCTATTTTCTTAACAGACTCTTCTAGTTCACTCTCAACAGATAAGCATTTGATTTTAATCTTTTCAAGCTCAATTACCTTGCCCTCTAACACAGCATTCCTAACACTTAAAAACAAATTATTCTCTTTAATTCTTGTGTTCTCTTTAGCTAGTGATTTAAGGGAAACATGTAAATGATATAATTCATTGGACATATCATTTATAGCTTCATTGCATTCATTTTTAGAAAGTTGAGAGAGGTCAGTAGTAATTACCTGGTTGCTTGAGGAACTAGTTTCATTTTCATCAGAATTAGCCATTAGGGCTAGGTTGACATACTCCATATCATCATCTTCATTGACTCCATCAGCTGCCCAGTCATTTTCCTGAGTCAGAAAAGCTCTTTCCTTTTGTTTGAGCAAATCGAAATATTTCTTTTTGTAATCCACTTGCTCAAATTTCTTCTTTTCAGAAGTTGGCTTTCTACACTCATTTGCAAAGTGTCCACTTATGCCACAGTTATAACATTTGAACTTAGATTTGTCCACCATGTTCTTGTTTGGCTTAGTGAATCTAGTATTTTTCTTGAATTTCATCTTTGCAAACCTTCTGGACTGAAAATCTAGATGTTCATCAACATCATCAGAGTCATCTTGACTGGAATTGTCTTCAACCTCAGCTACTTGCTCCTTTCCCTTGCTTGATTCTGATTTGCTTGTGCCTATTTTGAGACTTGGCATTGTCTTTTCTTCATTTCTGGCTTCAGTTCTCTCATTGTCAGCTATAAGTGCAACTGATCCACTTTTTCTCTTTCCCTTTTCCAACAGCTCATCTTGCTCCATCTCAAGTTCATAGGTCTTCAAAATTCCATATAATCTTTCAAGTGTGAAGTCCTTATAATTTTGAGAATTCCTTAGTGAAATAGTCATAGGTTTCCATTCTTTTGGTAGAGACCTCAGAAATTTTAAGTTAGAATCCTTGATTTGGTACACTCTGCCATACAGCTTCAATCCATTCAACAGTTTCTGAAATCTATTAAAGGTATCATTCAGTGATTCTCCTTCTTCAAAATAAAAATATTCATACTGTTGAATGAGAAGCTGCATTTTGTTTTCTCTAACTTGTTCAGTACCTTCACAGATAAGTTGCACAGTATCCCAAATTTCCTTAGCAGTTTGGCTGTTAATGACATTATCAAACATATCTTGGTCTAGGCCATTAAAAAGAATGTTCATGGCTTTCTTGTCCTTGTGAACCTCTTCAATATCTTCATCAGTCCATTCTGCTTTTGGCTTGGGAATAGACTGTCCAACAACAACTATGGCAGTGGAAGCTGTGGCCATCTTGTGAGGGATGTGAGGACCATTTTCAATGTAGTTGATGTAGCTTTCATCTTGAGAGAGAAGATGTAGATGCATCTTCACTTTCCAGTGATGATAATTATCTCTTTCCAGGATTGGAATCTTTACTCCAATATCCTTCTTACTCATGATGTTAGTAGGATAGATCTTTAAACTCTTTGTATGTTAAGAGCTTGCTCTGATACCAATTGTTAAGAACTAACAATGAGATTTACAGAAGGGGGGTTGAATGTAAATCTCAAAACTTTTCCAAGTTTTGAGCAGTTTCAAAGGCTAAGTGTTTTGATGAACAATTGTATGTGAATTGCTTTGAACAGGTGCTGACAGATATATATTCAAGACACAAATGTAAAGAACACAAAGGCTTCAAAAACTTTTTTGGTGGATTTGTTGTTCCACCAGAGATGTGTATTTCAAAAAATCTGTGATTCAAAGAATTGATCACAGCCGCGTCCTAGTACAAACTAGATGATTTTCTCTCTATATTTTTCTAAACAGCTCTGGAAAATTCATAATCTAATTACTAGCTGCAACTTGGTTTATATATCACCAAGTTTACAAGTGAAGACAAAAATAAAATACAATTTTTAAAATAGTTCTTCACATGTTTCTTCTTCATTTCTCTATCCAATGCAATCTAGGATAATCTGTTAATCTTTGAATACTTCCTTGTTTGCACCAGAATGGAAATACTGCATTTTCTTGAATCCTCCAAGAGGCTACCACATTCCAATTATCTCTGTCAACCCATGTGCCTCTGTCAGCTTATGAATTGTCATTGTCAACTGCTATTGAACTGAGCATCCATTGAAGCTTTCATCCGTTGATGGCTTTATCCGTTGATGCTTTATCAGTTGAAGCTTTACCCGTTGATGCACTCATCCGTTGATGGATTTTATCCGTTGAAGCTTTAGAGACATCCGTTGAAGCTTTGTTTCTCATCCGTTGAAGGCCTTTAATCTATCAGTTGATACTACTTCATTTATACAAAATTACAAGGCATGAAATATTTACAATTAGCCCTCCTATTTGCATATCCACTAGTAGTCAACATGACTTATAATTTCCCACAACTTCTAAGAATTATAACTTAAATACAGAAACTGAAATATGCTACAATACTAAACTCATTTCTAAGTAAAGCTACTCCATCAACGGATAGCCAAAATGGTCTTATCCGTTGAGGCTACAAACACTAGATTTCTACTTAAGTATTTTGCTTAACTTATCATCAAACTAATACACATTTTCCTAACAACAAGTTTTTGGCACCGCTGCCGGGGACTCGGTGTTAATTTGTTTAGTTTATGTACTTGCCATCAGTGGTCATTAAGACTCATTGATTAAGACTTGTTACTTATTGTTTCCGGTTGTGTTTCAGGTACTCTAGTGAGCGTTTATGCAACAAGTTCTCGCACTCACAAGAGGACTTTAGATACGGCTGAGGAGACAGACTATGTTCTTGATATTCTGGAGAAGATAGATTTTGAAGATTCGGATAAAGAGAGTGAGCAAAAAGAACCAATAATCATGGGTGATCGTATAGTTCTAGCAGCAGATCCAGCTCTTATGGACTTTTCTCGGCCTAAAATTGATGACATTCAGTCAAGCATCCTTCGTCCGGCTATTCAGGCTAATACTTCTGAAATCAAGCCGGGCACTATTCAGATGGTGCAGAATTCTGTTTCTTTCGGAGGTGCTGCGACTGAAGACCCCAACATGCATATCAGGAATTTTGTCGAGATCTGTAGTACTTTAAAATATAATGGTGTTACTGATGAGGCTATCAAGCTAAGGCTTTTCCCATTCTCTCTGAGGGATAAAGCTAATGACTGGTTACATTCTGAACCAGCTGGGTCCATCACTACTTGGCAAGATCTTGCGCAAAAGTTTCTGGTGAAGTTTTATCCAATGGCCAAGACTGCAGCTATGAGGAGTGCTCTTACTCAGTTTGCGCAGCAACCAACAGAATCTATGTGCGAAGCATGGGAGTGCTATAAGGAGATGTTGAGAAAGTGTCCACATCATGGTATGCCTGACTGGATGGTGATCACTAGGTTTTACAATGGTTTGGGGGCCCAATCTCAGCCCATGCTCGATGCAGCAGCTGGAGGCGCCTTGTGGGCCAAAAGCTATACTGAAGCCTATAATATTATTGAAGCTATGGCTGCAAATGAGCATCAAAACTCAACTCAAAGGATGATGCCTGGAAAGGTAGCAGGTATTTTGAAAGTTGATGCAGCCACAGCTATTGCAGCGCAGCTCCAAGCGCTGTCTATGAAGGTCGATTATTTAGCCAACTATGGAGTCAATCAGATAGCTATGGTCTATAAGCTTTGTGCAGGCTCTCATGCTACGGATCAGTGTTCTCTCATTAATGAATCTGTTTAGTATGTGAACAATTATCAACGACCGCAGCAACCTGTACCAGCTACTTATCATCCTAATAACAGAAATCATCCCAATTTCAGCTGGAGCAATATTCAGAATACTGTTCAGCAACCATATAAGCAAGGTGTAAGTAGACAGTTTAATTCACCTGGATTCACGCAACCTCAGCAATATGCTCAAAGGCAATCATATACTCAACAAGGAGGTGCTGCTCCACCTTCTAGCACTGATTTCGAGGTGCTAAAGCTATTGTGCAAAAGTCAGGCTATTTCTATCAAGACCTTGGAAAATCAAATCGGTCAAATAGCCAATGCCATGCTCAATCATCAACCTGGCACACTTCCCAGCGATACTGAAGTGCCAGGCAGGAAGGAAGCTAAAGAGAAAGTCAAAGCTATTACCTTAAGGTCTAGAAAAGTTGTTGATGCCGAAAAAACAAAAGATGAAGGAGCTGAAGTTGTAGATGAAGAAGAGAAGCAAAAGGAAAAAGAGGCAGAACCAAGGAAGACTACTGTTGAACACACTCTGCCTAAGGGTAATACAGGGGAGAAACAGCTCTATCCTCCATCACCTTTTCCTAAGAGATTGCAAAAACAAAAGCTGGATAAGCAATTTGGTAAGTTTCTGGAGGTGTTCAAGAAACTTCACATCAACATACCTTTCGCTGAGGCTCTGGAGCAAATGCCTAGTTATGTGAAATTCATGAGGAATATTCTTTCAAGGAAGGTAAAACTGGATGACCTTGATACCGTTGCTCTAACGGAAGAGTGCAGTGCTGTGCTGTAACAAAAATTATCTCCCAAGCTTAAAGATCCACGTAGCTTCACCATTCTTTGCACCATTGACAAGTTGTCTTTTGACAAGTGCCTTTGTGATTTGGGAGCAAGCATCAATCTGATGCCGTTGTCTATCTTCAAAAAGCTGAATTTTCCTGATCCAAAGCCCACCTACATGTCTCTACAATTGGTTGATCATTTTATTACATACCCACGAGGAATCGTGGAAGACGTGTTAGTAAAGGTGGATAAGTTATTCTTCCCTGCAGACTTTGTCATTCTGGATTTCGAGGAAGATAAGAAGATTACCATAATCTTGGGAAGACCTTTCTTGGCTACAGGAAGTACCTTGATAGATGTGCAGAAAGGTGAACTTACTATGAGGGTGCAGGATCAGGATGTGACATTCAATGTATTCAAGGCGATGAAATTCCCTACAGAAGACGAGGAGTGCTTAAAGGTGGATTTGATTGATTCTGCGGTAACTTCAGAACTTGATCATGTGCTAATGTCTGATGCCTTAGAGAAAGCCTTAGTGGGGGAATTTGACAATGAAGATGAGGAAGGCAATGAGAAACTACAATATCTAAATGCTTCTCCTTGGAGGCGAAAATTAGACATGTCATTTGAATCTCTTGGTAATACTGATCTCTAGAATGCTGAGGGAAAGCTCAAACCATCTATTGAGGAAGCACCTACTTTAGAGCTTAAACCATTTCCTAAACACTTGAGATATGCTTTTTTAGGTGATGCATCTACTTTTCCTGTTATGTTTGCATCTGACCTTTCAGGTAGTGAGGAGGACAAGCTCTTGATGATCTTGAGAGAATTCAAATCGGCCATCAGATGGACTATAGCAGATATAAAAGGGATCAGCCCTTCGTACTATATGCATAAAATTCTGCTAGAAGAAGGTAGTAAGCCGACTGTTGAGCAACAGCGAAGACTTAATCCTATCATGAAAGAAGTGGTGAAGAAAGAAATTCTAAAGTGGCTGGATGTAGGAATTATATATCCTATTTCTGACAGTTCTTGGGTGAGCCCCGTGCAATGTGTACCTAAGAAAGGAGGTATTACTGTGGTAGCAAATGAGAAGAACGAACTCATCCCCACTCGAACAGTCACAGGATGGAGGGTATGCATGGATTACAGAAAGTTGAACAAAGCCACAAGGAAGGATCACTTCCCTCTTCCATTTATTGATCAGATGCTTGACAGGTTGGCTAGTCATGAGTATTATTGTCTCTAGATGGCTAATCGGGTTACAATCAGATTTGCATTGCACCAGAAGATCAAGAAAAGACTACTTTCACTTGTCCATTTGGCACATTTGCTTTTTGCAGAGTTTTGTTTGGCTTATGTGGTGCACCTGCCACTTTTCAGAGATGCATGATAGCTATATTCTCTAATATGATTGGAAATAATGTCGAAGTGTTCATGGACGACTTCTCCATCTTTGGACATTCGTTTGATGAATGTTTGAATAATCTTCATTCGGTGCTCAAAAGGTGTGCGGAAACTGATTTGGTGCTCAATTGGGAAAAATGTCACTTCATGGTGCAGCAAGGCATCATTCTTGGGCATAAAGTCTCTAGCAAGGGCCTTGAGGTTGATAAGGCCAAGGTGGGGGTCATTGAAAATCTTCCGCCACCTATTTCTGTGAAAGGAATCCGTAGTTTCCTTGGTCGTGCGGGTTTTTATCGGCGTTTCATCAAGGACTTCTCTAAGATATCTAAGCCGTTGTGCAACTTTCTTGAGAAATATGTGCCTTTCAAATTTGATGATGAATGTTTGGCAGCATTCGAGACTCTCAAGAAGAATTTAATAACTGCACCAGTTATAACGGCACCTGATTGGACAGAATATTTTGAGATGATGTGCGATGCAAGTGATTATACAGTGGGAGCAGTTCTTGGGCAGCGCAAGAATAATATCTTTCATGTGGTCTACTATGCTAGTAAGACGCTTAATGGAGCTCAATTGAACTACACCATTACTGAGAAGGAGCTCTTGGCTATAATTTTTGGTTTCGGAAAATATCGATCTTATCTACTTGGGACAAAGGTGACAGTATTCACTGATCACGCTGCCATTCGCTATCTGGTCTTAAAGAAGGATTCGAAGCTTAGACTTATTCATAGACATTGTGAGTAGTTGTTCGCAGTTCAGGAGGAAGAACCATGGTTCACAGACATTGTGAACTATCTTGTCAGCAATATAGTGCCTTTTAATATGAATATAGCTCAAAAGAAGAAGTTTCTGCATGAGGTAAAGTGGTATATATGGGATGACCATACTTGTTTAGACAAGGAGCTGACCAGATCATCTGGAGATGTATCCCATTCTGTGAGATGGAGGGCATATTACGAGACTTCCATTTCACAGTTTATGGTGGACATTATGGTGGTGAAAAGACAACAGCTCGTATTCTGCAAGCAGGTTTTTTCTGGCCTACGTTGTTTAAGGATGCACATCAGTTCGTTTTAAGGTGTGATCATTGCCAAAGAGTTGGGAATCTTACTAGAAAGGATGAGATGCCTTTAAATGTGATGCTTGAATTTGAGGTCTTTGATGTTTGGGGAATCGATTTTATGGGACCATTTATCTCGTCCTGCAATAATCAGTACATCTTACTGACAATCGATTATGTCTCGAAATGGGTAGAAGTCAAGGCTCTACCGACAAATGATGCAAAGGTAGTGTTGAATTTTCTTCATAAGCAGATATTCACAAGGTTTAGAACGCCACAAGTGATCATAAGTGATGAGGGGTCGCATTTCTGCAACCGTAAGTTCACTTCTATAATGCAACGCTACAATGTGAATCATCGTATTGCTACTACCTATCATCCGCAAACTAATGGTCAAGCAGAAGTGTCTAATAGAGAGATCAAGCGCATTCTAGAGAAAGTTGTTTGTCCGTCAAGGAAAGATTGGTCTTTGAAGCTTGATGAAGCTGTTTGGGCTTATAGAACAGCATACAAGACTCCACTTGGGATGTCCCCGTTTCAACTTGTCTATGGTAAGGGATGTCATTTACCTGCGGAGCTTGAGCATAAGGTGTATTGGGCCTTAAAGAAGTTAAACCTTGATTAAGATGCAGCTGGGAAGAAGCGAATGCTTCAGTTAAATGAACTTGATGAATTTCGACTGCAAGCGTATGAGAACAATAAAATGTACAAGGAAAAAGTGAAAAGGTGGCATGACAGGAAGTTATCTCCTAAGTCATTTGTGCCAGGGCAACAAGTTCTTTTATTCAACTCTTGTCTCCGACTTTTTCCTGGAAAATTGAAATCAAGGTGGTCTGGACCATTTATCGTCAAAACTGTGTTTCCACATGGAGCGGTGGAGATTTTTGAGAACGATCCGGGCCAAGCATTCAAGGTTAATAGTCAGAGATTGAAGCATTATTATGGGGACACGAAAAACCAGGAAGTGGTTAGTGTCATTTTATTGTCAACTTGATCGAGCTACTCTACGTCAAGCTAATGACGTAAAAGAAGCGCTTCTTGGGAGGCAACCCAAGATTTGAGACTATAGGAACCCTTAGAAGTTGGTACTCTATCCAAAAACCTAAAAAAATCAGAAAAAAATGGGCAGAAATTTTTTTTTCCAGAGACCTCCCGGCCGCCCGCCTGGAAAGCCCGGGCGGCCGCCTAGAGCCCTTCTGTTGGAAAAATTTTTCGGCCTAATAAAAAAATAGAATATAAAAAACAAGAATACCACCAGCCATAACCCCACTACCCACGTTTTTCCTCCTACAAACAATCCACAACCCCACTCCTGTTCTAATTCTAAACCTAAATCCTACCCTATATATACACGCAACCTCTCGTATACACTCCCATATACTTTCAACTTACAGACTCTCTCCTACACACAAAACACAACTCTCAAACACTTATTCTCAATTTTAATGGCCCCAAAGAGATCTCGAACTGTTGATAGCAGTAGCACCATTCCTATTGCTGATTCTTTGAGGGGTACTACTGTGAGGCCCCGATTGGTAGATAGGGCTGCTGAGGAGGAGTATACTAGGCTTCTGACTAAGCCGATTCTGAAGGAGAGGAGATTTTTTCCATCAGGGAGGGATGGTGAGTTATTGCCGATGATTGCTGAGAAAGGGTGGATTTCTTTTTGTGAGTCGCCCGAGGCGGTTCCGATGAGTGTGGTTCGTGAGTTTTATGCGAACGCAAAGGCTGACAAGAATGGGTATACTGTTGTTAGGGGGCTTACGGTTGATTACCAGCTCGAGGCGATTCGCCGTGTTATTGGGCAGCGACAAAGGAAGCCCGAGGAGGAGAATTGGAATAAGAAGACCCCCGAGGATTTTGATTTGGATTTGATTGTTGCTACTCTCTGTCAGCCGGGCACGGTGTGGAAGTTTAAGATGGGATCTAATGAGTATCGTTCTTTTTCGGCTGTTGCGATGAACAGGTATGCCCGTGCATGGAATGCCTTTATTTATGCTAATATTTTGCCTTCTTCGCATGCACATGAGGTTACAGTTGAGAGAGTCAGGTTGTTATGGGGTATCCTGAATGAGGAGTATTATGTGGACCTTGGCGAGTTCATCTACCAAGGGATTTTGAAGTTTTTGAGGGGGAGGACGCAAAGCAACATCCCTTATGCCTCTACTGTCACGAAGCTGTACAAGGCAGTTGGAGTCCACTGGCCTTCATATGAGCACCTGCAGATGTCGGCCGCTCCTATTGATTCATCGATGCTGAATGCAATGCAGGAATGGACGGGTGGAGAGCCTGAGGAGCATGGTTTGGGATATCGTCTTCCAGGAGGACATCCAGAAGCTGGTGCTACGATGGCTAGGCCCAGTTAGGCTCATGATGAGGCAGGTTCTTCTAGAGCTCAGGGAGGTGCTAGTTCAAGGATGACTGATGCCCAGTATAGGAGGCTATCCAGGAGGATGGATGCGATGTACGAGTTGCATAGTAGGTTTGCTCAGGAGCTCACCCTAGCACTTGGGACTGCTTTCAGAGGCCTTGGAGCTGACATCCAGTGGCCCATTTTTTGTGAGGACTTTGTTTATCCACCTCCTGACACTCCACCCTCTGAGGGTGATGATGATAATTTCTCTGAGTAGGTATACCCTGTGTTCCTTTCTACTACCTTCACTGGGGATAGTTAATATTTTAAGTTTGGGGGTGGTAGTTAAGGAGCATATTTGTGTGTGTTTGTCATGTAGTTACATATTCATGATATTTTAGTTCATATAGTTGCATATTTTTTCCATATAGTTTTTGAATTTTTTTTATTTTTTATTTTATAGTTTTATTTATCATGTCATTTAGCTCATGCATATACCATGAAACACTTGTAATTTCACTAAGTCTTAGAGTATGCTTAAGGACTAGATTGTTGTCATGGTTTGATGGTTTTTGAGGTTAATCTATTGATTATATTTAGAATTTATGATAGGCTCTTAATGATAAAAGGCATAAAAAGATAAAAAAATTGGAGTGAAAATTGAAATTCATTGCTAGTCGTGGCTAGGCGTCAAATGGCTAGTAGCCGGCTCGTATTTTATGTGAGTAGTCTAGGGTTGAGCAAGATGGAGCGAAACACACTTGCTCAGAAATTTGAAAAAAATTCAAAAAAAATAAAATTCAAAAAAAAAGAAAAAAGAAAAAAAAGAGAAAAAAATATGGTTTAATGCATAATTGATCACGAGTGAGCTCTTTGGTATTCGAGTTATTAAGTTCTTAGGGGAATTTGTGCCTAGTGACTTAAGGCTTTTATAGTCTGGGATCCGCTAACCTAACGCTCGTAAAATGGATGCCATTGCATAAGTCTTTTGTGGACCTCACTCATTGCACGATCGAATAAGCATTTGTTTATTGTGTTGAATAAAAGCATGATTCCGTAATAAGCTTCAGTGATCTTGAAGTGTTATAAGTCATTTTGTGTCTAGAATTTATTCTTTGTATAATCATGTGATTGCCTTGAGGATAATTGAGTTATGATAATTGATCTAGTTTCGAAGCATATCTGTTAAGCATCTGCATACACCATGTTTCTAGTTGTATGTTAGCTTGCGTGATTTGATTGACCTTTAGTCGCCTAATTGCATTTGTTGAGATGTCATGTGTTGGTTGGTTCAGTCATCGCGAGGGGGATCGATGCATTTCATGTAATCTGCATTCATGCATGTTTTTATTTTATTTCTGAGTCTGTGACGCTTGAGGACAAGCATCGATTTAAGTTTGGGGGTGTGATAAGTAGCATTTTATACCACTTAGAACGTCTTATAATGGCTTGAATTGATGTCTTGAAATCAAGTATTTTGTGTATTTGATGCGCTTTTGAGTGTTTTTGCATTTCAGGGTATAACATGCGTATGCAGGGAGATTTCATCAAAATAAGCCTAGGGAAGTACTTGGGATCAGTCTTGGGGGAATGTGTGAAGAATTCAGCAAAATCAGGAGCAGGAAATTATTTTTTCCAGAAGCCTGCCAGGCGCCCGCCTGGGATCTGTGGCGCCTGCCTGGGAAGCTGGGGCGGCCGCCCGGAGTCGGGAAATTCAATTCTGATTTTTGGTAAGTCGTGTTCTACTGGACTTCTGAGATGGCTGATTCTTGTGGACTTCTATATAGGTAATCTTCAGAGACATTTCACAAAATGAAGTATTCAACAAGCAAGGAGCAAGGAGAGAAGAAAAGAAGACCGTTTTAGCACACCGCAACGAAGAAGAAGAAGCATACGTTAATTTATGATTCTTTTATTCGTTGTAATAGTGGATGCTAGTTTTATTTACTTTGAACTTTAATACTCTTGTGACGTACTCTGCTTTAATAAATAGTTAGTTAGTTTATATTATCATGTTATTATCATGTTTTCATATGAACCCATGGTGACGATGAGTTCTATCATGGACTAATCGTGATCATGGGGTCATAGCGGATTTACTATGGATTTCGTTAGTTAATTGTTTAATACCTTGGTTTGTGATGATTGTATGATATCTAGTATAGGTTGTGCTTATTCGTCTTATGTGCGTCGCAAACATATAAGATAGCCTATTAATCTCTTGTGAAGCGACAGTGAATCTTAAGATTTAGAACTTGTCATGCTAGCATAGGTTCATGTATTGTATGCATGATTAGTGGGTAACTCTAGCCGTTTTACTTACCCTGTGTAATCATAACGAATAACTTGCGCTTTAATTGTTATGTTGTCAAATTCTGTAGACATATAGGTCTCAACATAATTGATGCCTATGCAACTTCTATCTTAATTGTGGATGTTTGGTAGAATGGTACTAGTACAACGAAAGTTGGCTTTTATCAGTTTCGTGTTGTTCGATTAATATCATCACCGTTACACGTTAAGGGTAATAACAATGACTATCGAATGAAGTAGTAATGAACTTATGATCTCATGTGTGTTTAATATTATTAATTCAAGTAATAATTTAAGTGTTTTATTTTTGTAGTCAATTGTAGTTAATAATTAGTTAATCAACCTTAAGTGTTATTGTCTTGACATTGAGAAGTAATCATACATTGGTGAATGAGTGTTAATTGAATATAATTAGTCTGAGTCTCTGTGGGAACGAACTAGAAATCATTCTATATTACTTGCGAACGCATATACTTGCATGAATTATTAGCGCATTTTTTGTGCCTAACAGATGCTAGTAAGGGAAATCGCTTAATTTTTGTACGATTATATATATACTTATATTTACTTAAAAGCTTTAAGATCTTCCCACAAAACACTAGAGGTGCTGGTAAGGGAATTCACTTAAATCTTTTAACTAAATATAATAAACATGAATATATAGATATATATAATATAAGCCTTAAGTTTTTCCCACGAAACACTAAAGGTGCTAGTAAGGGAAGTCGCTTAGGTCTAGTTAAATAATTATAACAAATATATCAATATATGGCCAAAATAAGTGCGTTTAAGTTTAAAGAATAAAATGCTAGCTTTGTAATTTAATTTCCACGAAACACTAAAGGTGCTAGTAAGGAATATAAACCAAGCGTTGTATGAAATTATCACTTTGTGCTAAAAGTGTATAATTTGTTGAAAACAATCCTTGTACAGATTTGTTTTTCTTCAAGTTATTCTATATAAGAGCATGTAGAGATGAAGAGAATGTGGTACTAAGCTTCTTATATGAATATTAAGAGTGGTCGTAAAGACTCGGATGAAAGCTAAGAGGTTTACCACTTTTAAGAGATGAACGGAAAAGTTCTCCGGAAAAATTCGCTGGAGGTTCGGCCGGATTTTGGCTTGTTGGTCGAACTTTGGCAGCCCTTCGGGAGATAAGAAAGTGGTGTGGATGAGCTTTTCTTGGGATGATAGAGCTTGGTTGGTGGAACTAAGCTTCAAGATCAAAAACCTTGAATATATGATATATATTTGTAAGAGAGAAGGTTTTTAAGATGAAATATTTGGGTTTGGATTTTAGAGAGTGTATAGAGAGAATACTTCTTAAAAATTCCCAGCAATTAATTAGCTCTTAGCTTGTGTTCATAAATGGCGGGGGTGGGTGTTTATTTATAGAAAGAAATAGGTGAAGGGAGTGGTTGAGATTGAGTTAAATTGAATGGTGGATGAAGAGAGTGGTGTGGATTGATGACATGGAGGATAAGGTGTGTTTGTTTGCAACTTGCATATAGGATAAAAAAGAAAAATCCCAGCAACTATTAATTATATAATAATAGTTATTAGCTTTTTCAATTAATCATTAATTACTTAGTTAATTAAGTAATTAGCACCATTAAATATAATGACTTTGAAAATCCTTTAATAAATATAATCAAAAATATGATAATTATCTAAATATCATAAAATGATGATTTGCAAGTTTTGGTCAATTTTAGTCAAAGGTAGATTGGTCAAACGCTCGGTCAAAGTCTTGGTCAACACCCCGAAAAATCACACCCGGACAAATTTTCTTAAAAATTACGAAACTTTAACCATGCATATAAAATACCATTTAAGTGACAAATATTAAGTTTCAAGATTTTCTGGAAAGTGAAAGTATTTTATTTGGATTAAAAACGATTAAATCAGGGTTCGGTTCCAAATAAAATATGAACGATCTTTTATGAAGGAAGATAGACTTTGTTGGCTCAGTTTGGGCTATAATAAATACTTAGAATATATTTTCTTAAATGTAAAATATTTTTAGAGTGTGGGAAATATTTTTAAGTATTTAAAAATATTTTCTCCGATAAATAATATATTTGAGATAAGAGAGAAAATTACTTTGAAAAATATGAGGAGGGGGATAAAATGAGATATTAATATTTCTTTATCAAATATTAATTTCTAAGAGTGTAAAATATATATCTTTGGATTTATAAATGTTTATGGATTGAAAGATATATATTTTATCCCTTTTAAAAACATCTGTTTTTTGAAATAAATTTAGCACGAGCCTTCTAAAGAATATCCAAGTTCTTATATTCCTTTTTAACACTTGTTGCCTTATTAATATTGCAAGAGAGCCTAAGAAAGATCATATTTTGGATAGTTCTTTTACGATCTCATTGCTTTGGAGAATATTCCTTTAAAAATATATTTTTTAATTTTCAGTAAATTAGAATATCTCTTGTATTTATAAAAATATAAATATATTTTGAAAAAACATTTTTGAAAATATTTTGCTAGATATGGCTTTTCACTTTTGATTATGTCAATTAAATTCATGCATATTTGGAGAGGATATACGTGTTTTAAATTTTATGTTAAATTATGTAAATACCAAAATAAATAATTAATCACAGATGTCCTTTAAATATTCCCCTTTTTGGTATTTGCCAAATAAAATTTAAAATTTAAAATTTTCTAAGTGTGTGCTTCCCCTAAATGTATGCATGTATTTTGAAAAATATTTTTCACATAAATATATAATAGAGAAAGTCTTGATGTATATCCCTTGAATTTAATTCCCGCAAAACTGAACAGCTTATCAGAGAAATACATTTTGATGTAGATTTTATGTCATTTTAGCAAGAATATTTTAAAATTTTCAAATTCGGGGTCTAATTTTTTCTTCCCCTTTTATTCGGATAATATCAAAAAGAATAGTCAAAAGAGTATAAAATTGGCTTCCCCTTGATATATTATGATCCTTTTTAACAAGAAGTTTTTATTTTAGTAAAAATGTGAAGAAGTTATTCTTTTGATTTTAAGATATCACCATTTTTCTAACTTCTTCTCCTTTTTTTAAAAAAACTCTTCCTTTTAATAAAATTTTTGCTGCACTTTATTTACTCATGTTTGTTTAAAAGAACATCTATTTTGGTTTATACTATCTCAGATTTAATAAAAGTATGCTTATTTGTAAACTAATTTTAATTTGATCTTGTTTGATCATTTGTATGAATCTGAAAGAAAATGTATAGGCTAGTTGTAATAATCTCGTTCTAAAAGACTTGCTATAACCAACACTGTTGATTAGCTGAATAGTCAAGTTCTCTGTTTTGATTAATTGTAATTTGTTAAAACAATTGTCAATTAAAAAAAAATCATAGCTTATTTCGGCCCATATGTTATTTAGTTAAAGATTTCAGTTTTTAATGCAAGAAAAGAGCCAAACTGTGATATTTTAAAAAAATCTCTTGATAACCATTTTTGTGTATACCTATCTTTGTTTTCAAATACCAGATTCCATATGCCTTGTTCATTTTAATTTATACCAGTAACCTTTTTAGAGAGAATTATGTTCTTCCAATTTTATACAAGTTTTATTTGAACTTGAGATTTCTATTATGTATACTAGACTTCTTGATTTCCTTTTTGGGTTAAAAACAAAAATAAACTGTGAATATCATTCGAGTAAGCTTTGTTAAAAAAAATTGTTTTTTATCTGATCATCAAGTTTGCTAATTGTTAGTCAAATTTGAGATCTTTTAAAAATCTGGATGTTTTCATTGCAACATCGTCTAGGTTAGTAGTTAGTGAATTAGTAAGTTAGTGTACATCAAATAATATAATAGTTTTTACAAAAACTGTTCAGTTTATACAATCAGAAAAGTTTGATACTAATGTATTAAACAGTTCTTAATACTCAAACTATTTGATCTGCTGATGTTCCACAGTGATGCTGGAAGTATCAATACCTGCATATATATTTTCCATTCTGCACAATGTATAGCTTATACAACTAGCAAACTTTAATGGAAAATGAGCTAATAAATCAAATTTCGGGGTTTATCAAAACTTTTACTGCAAAGTAACAATACTTTGATAGATATTTAACACTAAAATCACTTTCTTTGACAGGTATTTAAATACCACATTTTTTAGTTTTAGAAAGTAATTTTAACTTGTTCAAATAGCTAACTTTAGTCATTATAGAACTCAACATGTTAGTATTCAATTTTTTTTTACAGAAGAAAACAAATCTGAGAACCTGCAAGAATTAATTTATATCCTAATAACAGTTTTATATTCCAGGTTTGAGATTCAAGAACATAATAGAGTTCATATATAACACAACTTGAACTAGATATCTGTTAAAATCAATCAACTAGAGTTCAAACAGAATTAACAGCATGTCAACAACAGTTTTTCAAATTTAAGAAGACAGTAATGATCAGACTGAAGTACAACATATCAATCAACAGTTCTTAAAACAAAAGAATTGAACTTAAGGAACATCACAAACCAACAACCAACCTAGAAACATATCTTGAAGAAATAAAAACAGCAAAAAGGAACTACAGATAATGCTTGGCCATCAAGCAGTAAAAACAAGTAACACAGAATAGATCACTCCTTGACAGGAGATTTGTTAACATCAATAAAACCCAGATTTCCATCAGTCTCACAAAACTCGGGCAGCACAGTAATATCTGTCAAACCAACAAACTCATCATCCTTCTGACCAACACCAGCAACTTTATCCTTCCCCTTACCAACAAAAACAAGCTCATCAACCTTTTCACCAACTCTCATAGGCTCAGTTGCCTCCTCACTCACATGCCTTCTTGAGGTTGCTTCAAAATCCTCAAGTAAGGCCTCTTTCCTAAGAATCTTTTCTTCTAAGTAATTAATCCTATTGACCAACTTAAGATTGATTACTTTAAGACTGTTTATTTCAACTTTTAGCACGTTAACCTCATTGTTGGTTTTCTCAAGATTAACTATTTTAGGCATTTTAATCAGATTCACAGGCTGGGGCTTACACACACTCAAGGGGACCTTATCTTGGTAAAGAGTTTCAACATTAAAGTATTCAATTTGCTTAGCAAAGGTTTTGAATAGTTTAACTTAATTAATTTCAAAAAGAGAAGTCATAAGCTAGGCATATGGCATATATTCTTCATAAAACCCATTTATCATGTTTAAAATTATGACATAACTTAAGTTAAACTCAACCTTATTAGTTACTAGTTGAAACATTACCTTAAGATCAACAAAATCAAAAACTCTATCTTGTTTTGGTTTAGGCAGAATGTTTGCCCTAAGTATGACAGCTAGTTTTTGATATGTGTGTGTGAAGTGTTTAAAGTGTATACCCATGCTAGACTCACAGAGACCCAAAAGCACATCATCATCACAGAAGAGACCAACATACAACTCAAACTCCTTTTGATCAAAGACAAACTTATCAAAGATATTGATGCATGGTTTTTTCAAAGTATAACTTCCTAACCTCATGGCCTTTTGGATAGAGTTACTATCAACTTTCAAATTAATCCCTTGCACATAAGACTAAGCATAATAAACACCATCTTCCCTTTGACAGACTTTCATGTTCACATAGAATTCACTTATGACATTCACATGATAGTTCCTACCTCTATAGAAAACAAAGTTGTCCCATTTAGCAGCCATGATTATCTTAAAGAGTTCACCATTTGCTCAACTTGAATTATCATTCCAGTTTGAATATTTTTCAACATTCTGTTGAGTTTACCAGAATTGGTCAGTTTGACCAATGAAGGTGTGGGTAGTGTTTGTGATGGTGGTGCAAGGTTTAGAGGAGTGGCATTTATCACTTGAATTGAGTTAGAGTTCCAAACTCTTTGTGTGTATTCATGAGTGCTATGATATAAAGGTGCTTGGTGTGTGATGTTTTTGTGATTTTGTTTTTTATGGTGAGGATAGTGATGATTATAGTATGGGAAGAGTGATTCATGTTACTGATGAGGAGAGTTGGTTAATGATCTCCCATCAATGATATCAATGAGAGGGAGAAGCATAGGTGTTCTACTTAGGTAAAAGTGAGAGATTCTAGAGTCCATGCAAGAGGAATTGAATGCACACAGAAGAAATGAAGTGCAGTTTGTGTTTGTGTATGTGTGTGATACAATGCATGCATAGCAGTGGACTTATAAAGAGTTCAAAGAACTCCTGTGGTAGCATAGTGGATTAGAATAAAGAATTAGCATATGTATGTGTATGCATGGAATACAAATGCATAGTACATATTTTAAATGGAAAGCAGATTTGGATGACCTCATGTAAGTTTGTCAACAAGCCACTCAAGTAATAAGCACAAAAACCACATGCATTGTCTTACTTAGACACTTACTTCCAATTTTATTTAAAGATTATGTTGACTTCTACTGATTGCATTTTAATTTTGGTTGTTTTTATATGATAGCATTTATGCAAGAAGATATGCAGTGCTTATGTATGCAAGGTCTGTGAAGAGAGTTCAATAAATAGAACTCTCAAGGCAGTGGATATGCATTTAATGAAGCATGCATTAAAGAACCATGAGTGTTCATTAATATATTCCTTTTATAAATAAAAGAGTGCTAAAAAGAATAGATATTATAAAAAGGGACAGAGGTTCATTAAATAGGTGCAGTCACTTTGTAAATTTGTGAATTAAATGACCAAGACTCAACTGTTCATGATTGATGTGACTGATTTTGGATTCTTTTGGATCATTTAATTTCCACTCATACAAACATCAGCAACCAAATAACAATTGTAAACATTCATACACTCGTATAGAGGATGCTAGCAACCAAATAAAGTCATAAACAGCTTCTCATCAGTAAAAGATGCAAAAATGATCTTAGTTTCTATCTGTGGTCGTTTCACCAGTGATCCAGATACTGGGATTCTCTAAGGATTCCCAGTCAGGTCTTAATGTCAGGGCATTGTGTGTGTGTGATTTATACTACATGAGGAATGCAATAATCACTCTTTATAAATCAGCAAATAATTTTTACAAGTCTACTGAACCAAGTAAACAAAAACTTATGACATATAGCAAAAACTTTGAGTACTGTATTATCATTCCATTGTGTTATCACAAATTTACATTTGATTTATTCAAAACAATCAATCACTTAAGTTTAAATTTTATATTAATATACTACTCACTGTATTTCATCAAGACAAATTATAAACTGTTGTAATTTACAGAGTCAAGAAGCAGTAGTTCAGATACATAACACATCACAGATATCTCTCAAAATTTTCTCATTTTAGATGAGCAGTTAAAACATACAGTCATTGATCTGATTAAAGTTCATACCAAAAGTATTCTTATTTCACAATTGTTAATAAACTTCTAATTAACCATCAAATAATCATAATATACTGATTCACATTTTCAATTTATCTTTTTAATGAACAAAACTAGTCATACATCTTGAAATGATTAACAAATGATCATGTTAATTCCACCAGTTCACACATCAATGGCAAGGAACCAGATTTGTATTGCTCAGTGAATCATTATACAGACTAGTTAATTCAAACACATAAACAATCATATTGAGATTATACACTGAGCATATAACTGACTAAGTTACTTTTCATAACAGTCCATAATTTAAAGAAAAGAATTCGAATTAGGTTAAACTGTTTTAATGAATTAGTTCATTAGAATTACATGCACCAGAATTAATAGCAAATGACTTCAAAAAAATTGATTGATCACTTAATCAAATTGAGTACAAATAATCCCTTAAACTATCTCAGATAATTCACCATAATTGAGTTTAATCATTTAAGTCAGGATAAATCTAATCGACACACTACTGATAACTCAAATAATCCAACATAAATTAAATTCTACATTTAAATGGAATCAATCAATACACTACTTATAACTTTAAATAATCCAACACAAATCGAGTTTAACATTTAAATCGAGATGAATCTGTCAATACACCACTGATAACTTCAAATAATCCAACACATATCAAGTTTAACATATAAATCAAGATGAATCTGTTAATACACTACTGATAACTTAGATAATTCAACAAATCAGTTCATGCACAGGGATTAAAATTATTTAAGCCAAAAATAACTTTGTTTAATTTAACTAAAACATCAAATCGGAACTCAAACAACCAATCAATCCAAAGTTCAAACATCAAAACAGTTTATTTCAAATATCCAAATAGTCACGCAATATCAGCTTCGAATTAAAAGATAGACCTGAGTCCATGGCATTGAAGCATTCATGGATACTTACATGACTCAACTCGTCTGACCCAGAGTTGAGTGACTCAGTAAGTTAACTCGGTAACTCATCCGAGTTGACTCAACTGAGTCATGCCGATTCCTTCGCCAAACATCACTTTTCTCCTCGATTCACCATTCTTCTTCTCTTGTTCTTCGTTTATCCTGCAAAAAGAGCTCAACACATAGAGATAGGGTTTTAAAAATTCATCGATTTCAGTCAAACACAAGTGTATATATATAAGTTTGTGTATGCATATTCCGATTCAAAATCCTAGTTCAATTGATTTGAACTTGAGTATATTAATCGAAATCTCTTTGATTTGCCCAACCCTAAACTTCGATTTAATCGATTTATGATTAAATCGCTTAATAGTATATGTATATTTTCTGAAAAATGAGGTTTTATTGTGTTTTGAGTGAAAGAAGTCGATGAACTCATCGGAAAAACAAGAACGACATCTAGGGTTTCTGAGAGAAAAACGAGAGAGAAAGAGGCGAGAGGAGAGACTGAGTGGACAATGCAAACCCTGATTTCTGTTATTTATTTATGAATATAAACGGCCAGGATTAGATCTGATTTATAATCAATGGCTCAGATTAAATAGGGTAACCAGATTTTGGGCTGAATAATTTTTGGGCTAAAAAATATTATAGGCCCATTTCTGAAAATTAGTTTGGGTTTTAGATTACAATTGGGTTGGGTTGTGGCTAAATAAAAATAGAAAATAATTTATTTTTTTAGAAAATAATTAAAAACTATTTTTGAATTAATATATATATATATATTTGGAGAATAATTTTGATATTTTATGAGTAATAATATTTAAATTTATTTTAAAATAAATTTCTTTTCAATGCACTTAGTCCATTTAATTTCTCCAAATATGATCAATAAATGATATTGATAAATCTGAATTTTTGAGAGAATTAACAGATAGTAGAATTTTTTTTATTTTAAAATAGATATATATATATATATAAATGTTTACTCACAATATAAATAATATATTTAGAGAACATATTACTTATTTTAAATATTCCAACATTTCTAAATCCAAACGGAGTTTAGTGAACCTGTCAGAATTTAACGGTTTTGTAAAGATGTCAGCGATGTTATACTCAGTTTTAATATGAGTCATTTTTATATTGCCTTTGTTGACATGATCACGTAAAAAATGATGTCTCACATCTATGTATTTGGATCTAGAGTGCAGAATATATATAAATGTTTACTCACAATATAAATAATATATTTAGAGAACATATTACTTATTTTAAATATTCCAACATTTCTAAATCCAAACGGAGTTTAGTGAACCTGTCAGAATTTAACGGTTTTGTAAAGATGTCAGCGATGTTATACTCAGTTTTAATATGAGTCATTTTTATATTGCCTTTGTTGACATGATCACGTAAAAAATGATGTCTCACATCTATGTGTTTGGATCTAGAGTGCAGCACGGGATTTTTACTTAAATCAATCGCACTCGTATTATCACATAAAAAGGAGATTACATCAAATTTTGTGTTATAGTCTGCCAATGTTTGTTTCATCCACAGTATTTATGCACAACATTTGGCAGCATCTATATACTCAGCTTCAGTGGTGGAAATAGATACGGAATTTTATTTCTTTAAGAACCATGAAACTAAACATCCACCCAGAAACTGACACGTACCACTTGTACTTTTTTTGTTGACTAAATGACCAGCATAGTCTGAATCAGAATAACAAGTCAAGTCAAATGGTATTCCTTTAGAATACCAAAGACCCATATTCGTGGTACCTTTAAGATGTCTCAGTATCCTTTTTACTGCAGATAAGTGAGATTCTTTTGGTGCTAATTGAAATCTAGCACACTTGCAAACACTATATTGTATATCGGGTCGACTTGCGGTAATATATAATAGGCTACCAATCATTCCTCGATATTTCTTAGTGTCAACGGGAATTCCTTTGGGATCCTCCGTTAGTTTTTCAGATGTTGACATCGGTGTGGAAATTGGTTTGCAATTTTCCATTTCAAATTTCTTTAGCATTTCATTACAATATTTTGATTGTGAAATATGAATGCCCTCGTCCGATTGTCTTATTTGCAATCCCAAAAAGAAATTTAATTCACCCATCATACTCATCTCAAATTCTTTGCTCATACAGTCAGAGAATTATTTATATAGTGCATTATTTGTTGAACCAAATATGATGTCATCTACGTATATTTGTACAAGAAAGATATCAATTGTTTCTTGTCTTGTGAATAACGTTTTATCAGCCGTTCCCATTTTAAAATTATTTTCTAACAGGAATTTGCTTAACCTTTCATACCAGGCTCTTGGGGCTTGTTTTAATCCATATAGAGCTTTGTATAATTTGTATACATATTCTGGATGTGTTGCATCTTCAAAGCCGGGAGGTTGTTTAGCATATACTTCTTCTTCTAGTATCCCGTTTAAGAATGCAGATTTTACATCCATTTGATATACTTTAAAGTCATTATGACATGCAAAAGCTAATAGCATTCGAATTGACTCATTTCGTGCTACTAGTGCATATGTTTCATCAAAGTCTATACCTTCCATTTGAGTATAGCCTTGTGCAACCAGTCTAGCTTTATTTCGAACAACAGTTTCATTTTCATCTAACTTATTTCTAAATACCCATTTAGTTCCAATTATGGAACTATCTTTGGGTTTTGGAACAAGTTCCCAAACTTTGCTATGAGAAAATTGGGTAAATTCTTCTTACATTGCAGAGATCCAATCTTCATCTAACAAAGCTTCTTTAGCGGTCTTAGGTTCTATTTGTGATAGAAAACTAAAGTGATTCACAACATTTTGAACTTGTGACCGCGTTTGAACTCCTTCACTTAAGTCTCCTAGAATATTGTCCAAAGGATGGCTTCTAAAGTTTGGAACATCTTTAGGTAGTTCAATATTTGTTTCTAACAATTCTAGTGGTTTGTTGGGGATGATGAGCCAAAATTTACATTTTCGAATTGTCGAATAATTTACTCAATAATGTCTTGTGTGACATCTTCTTTGTCCACAAGATCTTTGTATTTAGGTGATGGTTTTGATTCATCAAACGCTATGTTCATTGATTCTTCCACCATAAAATACTCTATAAGCTTTGCTATTTGTTGAATATCCAAGAAATATACCTTCGTTTGATTTTGGATCAAATTTTGTAAGGTAATCTTTGGAGTTTAATCTATAGCATTTACTTCCAAATACTCTAAAGTAATTAACTTTAGGAGTTTTACCAAAATAAAGCTCATATGGAGTCTTTTGAATTATAGATCCTAATAAGACTCTATTTAGTATATGGCATACAGTAGACATTGCCTCGGCCCAAAAATATTTAGGACGGCGATATTCATTTATCATTGTATTTGCCATTTCTTGTAATGTTCTGTTCTTCCTTTCAACTACTCCGTTAGATTGAAGAGTATAAGAAGCAGAAAAGTTATGAGTAATACCATTAGTTTTACAAAAACCTGTAAAGTTTGAATTTTCAAATTCTTTACCATGATATGTTCTTATATAGATGCCTTGTATTTAATCGTGACATTGCAGGGTAGAAGGAATTGATTGAACGGTAACTACTTACTGAATAGGGACTATGGTATTATTTTATTGGTTTTGAATTCTTTTGCATAGAGAAGAAAAGGATTCAAAAGCATCACTTTTAGTTTTGAGGAATTCTGTCCACATAAATCGTGAATAGTCATCAACAACTACCAAAGTATATGAACATCCTCCGAGACTTTGTACTGGGACTGGACCGATAAGATCCATGTGTAAAAGCTCGAGAGGTCGTGAGGTAGATACCATAAATTTTGCTTTGTGAGAAGTTCATATTTGTTTTCCAATTTCATAAGCTTCACATATGTGATCCTTTTTATAATTTAATTTGGTTATTCCTCGTACATGTTCTTTAGTTGATATATTTTTAACCAACTTCATGTTTGTGTGTCCTCATCTTCAATGCCACAACCAAGGGTCATCTATAGTAGTGATTAGGCATATATTAACATGCTTACTCATGTCACATGTATAGATATTTTTGTCTCGAGGACACGTAAGGACTAATATTTCATCTTTGTTAAAAATAGAACAATGAGTAGGATAGAAAATTACCTTATTTCCATTATCGCAAAGTTGACTTATCGAGAGAAGATTGTACTTTAGTCCCGTGACTAGTTGTACGTCAGATATCTTGAAGTGCTCGTTCCCGATGTCACCGATGCCAATAATGACACCTTTAATTCTATCTCCGAATGTGACACTTCCAGCAGTGACTTTTTTAATGTTGTTCAAGAGTGACTTATTACCGGTCATATGTCTCGAACATCCACTATCAAGGTACCACAAGTCTTGCTTAGAAGTAAGGCAAACCTCTTAATTTGAAGTGGAGATTTCCTTTGAAGTAGATAATCCCCAATAGCCATTAAGCATATATTTACAATTTCTTCACTAGCTTCCGGAGCTTCTTCATCTTCACTTAAATCCCACCCATTCTCAGCCACGAGAGATCATCCTTTTATAAGTTTAAGATATTCTCGATTAAAGTGACCGGGTTGTTTACATTCGTAACACACCACTTGTATTTCCTCCGTATTTTGTTCTTTTTGTTTGGGAGGAGTGTAAGTAGGAGTGTTATTATTATAGACATTAGTATTTTTCATACCTTTGCCTTTATTATAGCTCGTTGATGGAAAATTACTCTTATAGTTAGGCGTGTAATTTGAGATTAATTTAGCCTTCTATTAGAGTTAAAAACTCTTTGTTGATTGTTTGATTTAAGGAAGCCTTTTCCGTATCTTTGAGCTTTGCTTTGAAGCACACGATGTAGTTGTCTCGTAAGTAAAGCAATTTCACTTTCATCGAGATTTTGGATTTCTTCGTTTAATTCATCGTCATTTTCTTCTTCATCTATTAGTATAGATTTTAAAGCCATATTTTTCTTTTTGTCTTCCACTTTTGGAATGACTTTTTCTTGTAAATTATCTTCTTCGTATGTACGAAGATTTCCAAATAGATATCTATTTTATAATCATTGAGATTGTGCATCTCTTTGATTGTGGTTACTTTAACCTTCCAACTTGGAGGTAATGATTTAAGAACTCTTCGATTCTTTTCATTTGGTGTATAATTCTTTCCCAGTTGAGATAGTTCATCGACAATGCGAGTGAATCTAGTTTCCATGTCAATGATATTTTCTCCTTCTTGGAGTTTAAAGTTCTCGTATTCTTGGATCAAAGTGTCCATTCGAGAATCTTTTATATCAGTGGTTTCTTCGTAGGTAACCACTAGTTTATCCCACATTTCTTGTGCTGACTTGCAATTATTTACTTTTTATATTCTTTTTCAGCAAGTGCACTTGTGAGCACCATTTCTACCTTAGCAGCTATATTCATTCTTTCTTCCTCTATTGCGTTATATTCACTAACCTTCTTTTCGATGATGATGTCATCAACCGTTTTGGTAGGAATAACGACTCCATCTTCTATGGCCATCCAAACTCTGACTCCTTGAGATCTAGCATAGATGCGAAACCTCGTTTTCCATGTTGCAAAATTGGTGCCGTCAAATAGAGGAGGGCGAGAGCTAGATAGACCTTCACCACATCCAATGGTATTTAGATACGCCATTTCAGATCACTTTTTGTTGTGCCTGTAAATCTGCAAATCACTTAACAAACACGTTAAAAAGCACTGCTCTGATACCAATTGTTAGGTCCCGTAAAAGGGCTATTTTAAGCTAGAAGGGGGGATGAATAACTTAATTACCAATTTAAAAATTATTATGACATTTTAAAAATATTTATCCCGTTTTAAATATTTTACCGATGCAGATTATATATGCGGAAATAAAAGACAAGGAAGAAAATACTACACGAGAGATTTATCCTGGTTCGCGATGGCGCAATCTCTAATAAATTCACTCACCCCTACGTCCAGTCCCCGAGCTCCTCTCCAGGACACGAGCTTTTCCCTTAAAATAACCTTGCTCCTTACGTAGGTGGAGAAACCTTTACAACCCCACAAAAGCTTTAAGTTCTTCCCACGAAACACTAGAGGTGCTGGTAAGAGAATTCACTTAAATCTTTTAACTAAATATAATAAATATGTATATATAGATATATATAATATAAGCCTTAAGTTTTTCCCACGAAACACTAAAGGTGCTAGTAAGGGTAGTTGCTTAAGTCTTGTTAAACAATTATACCAAATATATCAATATATGGCCAAAATATGTGCGTTTAAGTTTAAAGAATAAAATGCTAGCTTTGTAATTTAATTTCCATAAAACACTAAAGGTGCGAGTAAGGAATATAAACCAAGCGTTGTATGAAATTATCACTTCGTGCTAGAAGTGTATAATTTGTTGAAAACAATCCTTGTACGGATTTGTTTTTCTTCAAATTATTCTATATAAGAGCTTGTAGAGATGAAGAGAATGTGGTACTAAGATTCTTTTATGAATATTAAGAGTGGTCGGTTAAGACTCGGATGAAAGCTAAGAGGTTTACCACTTTTAAGAGATGAACGGAAAAGTTCACCAAAAAAGTTCACCGGAAAAATTCGCCGGAGGTTCGACCGGATTTTGGCTTGTTGGTCGAATTTGGGCAGCCCTTCGGGAGACAAGAAAGTGGTGTGGATGAGCTTTGCTTGGGATGATAGAGCTTGGTTGGTGGAAATAATCTTGAAGATCAAAAACCTTGAATATATTATATATATTTGTAAGAGAGAAGGTTTTTGAGATGAAGTATTTGGGTTTGGATTTTAGAGAGTGTGTAGAGAGAATACTTCTTGAAAATTCACAGCAATTTATTAGCTCTTAACTTGTGTTGATAGATGGTGGGGGGTGGGTGTTTATTTATAGAATGGATTAGGTGAAGGGAGTGGTTGAGATTAAGTTAAATTGAATGGTGGATGAAGAGAGTGGTGTGGATTGATGACATGAAGGATAAGGTGTGTTTGTTTGCAACTTGCATATATGACAAAAAAGAAAAATCCCAGCAACTATTAATTATATAATAATTGTTATTAGCTTTTTCAATTAATCATTAATTACTTAGTTAAATAAGTAATTAGCACCAGTAAATATAACGACTTTGAAAGCCCTTTAATAAATACAACCAAAAATATGATAATTACCTAAATATCATAAAATGATTATCTGCAAGTTTTGGTCAACTTTAGTCAAAGGTAGCTTTGTCAAACGCTCGGTCAAAGTCTTTGTCAACACCCCGAAAAATCACACCCGGACAAAGTTTCTTAAAAATTACGAAACTTTAACCATGCATATAAAATACCATTTAAGTGTCTTAAGTTTCAAGATTTTATAGCAAGTGGAAGTATTTTATTTGGATTTAAAACGATTAAATCAGGGTTCGGTTCCAAATAAAATATGAACGATCTTTTATGAAGGTAGATAGACTTTGTAGGCTCAGTTTGGGCTATAATAAATACTTAGAATATATTTCCTTAAATATAAAATATTTTTAGAGTGTGGGAAATATTTTTAAGTATTTAAAAGTATTTTCTCCGATAAATAATATATTTGAGATACGAGAGAAAATTACTTTAAAAAATATGAGAAGGGGGATAAAATGAGATATTAATATTCCTTTATCAAATATTAATTTCTAAGAGTGTAAAAATATATCTTTGGATTTATAAATATTTATGGAGTGAAAGATATATATTTTATCCCTTTTAAAAATATCTGTTTTTGAAATAAATTTAGCACGAGCCTTCTAAAGAATATCCAAGTTCTGATATTCCATTTTCAAACTTTTTACTTTATTAATATTGAAAGAGAGCCTAAGAAAGATCATATTTCGGATAGTTCTTTTACGATCGCATTGCTTTGGAGTATATTCCTTTAAAAATATATATTTTGATTTTCAGCAAATTAGAATATCTCTTGTAATTATAAAAATATAAATACATTTTAAAAAAACATTTTTGAAAATATTTTTCTAGATATGGCTTTTCACTTTTGATTATGTCAATTAAATTCATGCCTATTTGGAGAGGATATACGTGTTTTAAATTTTATGTTAAATTATGCAAATACTAAAATAAATAATTAATCGAAGATGTCCTTTCAATCTTCCCCTTTTTGTTATTTATCAAATAAAATATAAAATTTAAAATTTTCTAAGTGCGTGATTCCCCTAAATGTATGCATGTATTTTGAAAAATATTTTTCACATAAATATATAACAGAGAAAGTCTTTTTGTATATCCCTTGAATTTAATTCCTGCAAAACTGAACAGCTTATCAGAAAAATACATTTTGATGTACATTTTATGTCATTTTAGCAAGAATATTTTAAAATTTTCAAATTGGGGTCTAATTTCTTCTTCCCCTTTTATTTGGATAATATCAAAAAGAATAGTCAAAAGAGTATAGAAATGGCTTCCCCTTGATGTATTATGATCCTTTTTAACAAGAAGTTTTTATTTTAGTAAAAATGTGAAGAAGTAGTTTTGATTTTAAGATATCACCATTTTTCTAACTTCTTCTTCTTCTTTTTTTTTTAAAAAAAACTCTTACTTTTAATAAAATTTTTGATACACTTTATTTACTCATGTTTGTTTAAAAGAACATCTACATCGGTTTATACTATCTCAGATTTAATAAGAGTATGTTTTTTTGTAAACTGATTTTAATTTGAACTTGTTTGATCATTTGTAGGAATCTGAAAGAAAATGTATATGCTAGTTGTAATAATCTCGTTCTAAAAGACTTGCTATAACCAACATTATTGATTAGAAGAATAGTCAAGTTCTCAGTTTTGATTAATTGTAACTTGTTAGAACAATTGTCAATTGAAAAAAAATCATAGCTTATTCGATTCACTTGAGTGATCTATGTTTTTAAAACTTTCTGCCCATATGTTATTCAGTAGAAGATTTCAGTTTTTAATGCAAGAAAAGAACCAAGCTGTGATATTTTAAAAAAAAATCTCTTGATAACCATTTTTGTGTATACCTATCTTTGTTTTTAAATACTAGTTTTCATATGCCTAGTTCATTTTAATTTATACTAGTACCCTTTCTAGAGAGAATTCTGTTCTTCCAATTTTATACAAGTTTTATTTGAATTTGAGATTTCTATTATGTATACTAGACTTCTTGATTTCCTTTTTGGGTTAAAAACAAAAAAAACTGTGAATATCATTCGAGTAAGCTTTGTTAAAAAAACTTGTTTTTATCTGATCGTCAAGTTTGCTAATTGTTAGTCAAATTTGAGATCCTTTAAATATCTGGATGTTTTCATTGCAACATCATCTAGGTTAGTAGTTAGTGAATTAGTAAGTTAGTGTACATCAAATAATATAACAGTTTTTACAAAAACTGTTCAGTTTATACAATCAGAAAAGTTTGATACTAATGTATTAAATAGTTCTTAATACTCAAACTATTTGATCTGCTGATGTTCCACAGTGATGCTGAAAGTATCAAAACCTGCATATATATTTTCCATTCTGCACAATTTATAACTTATACAACTAGCAAACTTTAATGGAAAATGAGCTAATAAATCAAATTTCGGGGTTTATCAAAACTATTACTGCAAAGTAACAATACTTTGATAGATATTTAACACTAAAATCACTTTCTTTGACAGGCATTTAGATACCACAGTTTTTAATTTTAGAAAATAATTTTAACTTGTTCAAATAACTAACTTTAGTCATTATAGAACTCAACATGTTAGGATTCAATTTTTTTTTGACAAAAGAAAATAAATCTGAAAACATGCAAGAATAAGTTTATATCCTAATAACAGTTTTATATTCCATTTTTGAGATTCAAGAACATTATAGAGTTCATATATAACACAACTTGAACTAGATATTTGTTAAAATCAATCAACTCGAGTTCAAACAGAATTAACAGCATGTCAACAACAGTTTTTCAAATTTAAGAAGACAGTAATGATCAGACTGAAGTACATCATATCAATCAACAGTTCTTAAAACAAAAGAACTGAACTTAAGGAACATCACAAACCAATAACCTACCTAGAAACATATTTTAAAGAAACAAAAATAACAAAAAGGAACTACAGATAATGCTTGGCCATCAAGCGGCAAAAACAAGTAACAAGGAACAGATCACTCCTTGACAAGAGATTTGTTAACATTAATAAAGCCCAAATTTGCATCAGTCTCACCCAACTCATGTAAGAACCCAAATTTTTGACATCGGTAACAGACCTTTATGGATAGTAATATAATAATTTGAATTTTTGAAACCTTATAAAACGCTAAATGAATAGCCCACACTATGTTGTGCGTGAGAAAATGAGATTCGAAGTTGATATTATGATTATACGTACCAAATGAGTGTATGTAAACGCTATTAGTTTTCGAAGAAAACGAACTTTGAAAAATGACCATATTTATGAATCATCGAGGATTACGGGAATCACAATATAATTACAAATTTAAAACCCTACGGATTTATATCCTAGTATGATAATTCAAAGCATAAGGAATAAATACGAAAGGATTTACGTCGCGAACCATTTTCGAGAAAGTATTACGAAAACGTTTAAGCGACCGAGCGAACGCGTAAACGATTAAATAAACGTAACGCGCTAACTAACCATGGTAGGAAAGTAACCATGATTACTTTATCAAAATAGTGAGCTAAGGTGTAGGATGATCAATCGAGGACTAGAGAATAGTAAGCTAAATGGCTAAGCTAATTAGGTTAGCTTGTAAACTAGGAAGCCTAGCGAGATTTGTCCAAGGATTTGGAAACAAGAATAAATCATAGGATATATACTAGTGAATAAAGATCAATTACAAGCTACCACTTGCATTATTTCCAAGAAGCAACCAAGAAGCATACACAAAAACTCTCTCCCTCTCCCATATACTCTCACATTCGGCCCTTTCCTTTAAAACAAGGAAATCAATTTCAAATCTTCAAGCTCTAGCCATGGATAATTCCTCCCATTAATTCTCAAGCTTCCTACCAACTAAAATAAGGTAAGATAAATCTTTGAGCTCTTTTTATCAAGGTTTGATGGGTGAAATAAAATCAAGAAAGCTGATAATGAATAGTGTGAATAGTAACTCTTCTTTGGTTTCTTGATTTCAATGGTGGTTTTAGGTTCCAAAAACTATACTAAGAACTCCCAAGACTTCACCATCATCAAGAAAACATCCCAATCTCTCAATAAAGGTAAAAATCTTTGACCCAACTTTATTTAAGATTTAAGTTCAAGATACTTTTAGTATATTGTTATAAACATAGTTTCGGTGGGAGTATTGTTGTAACCTTGATGTTTAGCTAAGTAGACTTAAGGTTGGTTGTTTTTGCCTCAAGAACATGATTTTCTTGAGATGAGTTAGTGTGTTGATGATGATATGTTGATTTTTGGTGGTAGTATAATGATTTAAGGCATAAACAAAACTTCGATCATAACCATAATCTCGTTAAAATGAACAAAACATAACTTTAAGTTTCTGCAGAAAGTCCCGAAGATGTAAACTATAGTTTATTAAAAACTAAACCTTGATTATGATAGAAAATGTTATAAGGATCGTTTAGGCGCTTGAATCGCTTGATTCTGATTTACGGATCAAAAGTTATGGCCGTTTTACTAAAAGTGATTTACGCGACAAAAACTGCTACAAATTACGAACTTTGAAAATATAAAGGATTGACTTAAAAATGTGTATAAATCATGAAAATTTTACAGAGAGTAGTAAATTGAGTTTCCTAACTTCCATAAAGATTTCAAGTGAAAATAATGATTTTTCAATTTTATAAAAATATCGGAGCCGAGACCGCGCGATTAGAAAACCGTAGAATCCATAAGCGGAGCCGACGACGAAAATGAAAATGGACTTAAGATACTTTGAAAAAGGAAGCGACCATAATGTGAATAAGGACTTAAAGAAATAATAAGGGTAATATAAGTTGAGAGGGTGCATAATGATTAGTGCATGAGTGCGGGTAGCCATAAATTAGAACGGGACCTAACAAAACGACTTGTGTTTATGATTATAGATTTCCGAGCGGAACCTAGAGCATCCTCCACCTCAAGATACCCAGGCAAGTTTTCAAACCCTACCTTTTAAGAACTGTTGTGTTGTGAATATTTTACAAAACTGTAATATATGCATGAGATTGCTTTAAACTATTTTACAAAGTTTGAGATGTATTACATTACTCAATTGTGAAAATTTCTAGTATATTTTCATACCGAGTTCGAAATGTTATATTTAAACCGAGAGTCAGTCGGTGTAAGCTTATAATAACCCGGAGGTATCTCGAAGGAGTTTATAATTGAGAACGTTAACGCTAGCGAGTAGCGTGGAATGTATATATTTTAGACCGAGGATCGGTCAGTAAAAATTGATGAAAACCCGGAAGTATTCCGGAGGTGCTTATTTAAGAATATTAGTGTTATAATAGAGCGTGAGGTATAAGTTGTAAGACCGAGAGTCGGTCAGTTTTGTTTTTATAAAATAAAAACCCATGAATCATTCCGGTGATATTTATAGGATGATTAGAGTCTATAGTAGTTACGTTTCAAGGGACTCAACGTCCATTTATGAAATACTAAACACCTCAAACTTTTATTAAAACAATTTCCAAAGATCGCATTTTCTCAACTATACTTTATCGTTCGAATAATAAATATCTATTTACTATTCATTTATTATGGGAAAAGTATTCTCCAGTGAATATTTATTTCAGACTCGATTAAATATTAAAGATTATTATATTACTTAAATATAAATTAGTTGAGAAATATTATTTCAAATATTCTTTTCAAGTAAACTCATTCGAGATTTAATTATTTATCGATTATCATTTAATTACTTACTATTTATTAAGGGGTTTATTTATGATTTAAAAATCATAGAACCGGATTTAAATTACTTTCTGATTTTCGAAAGTCATTCGAATAATTTCAGATCGTCGGAGAATATTATCCCGACATTTAATATTTTGAATATAGTTTCAAGGAGAAACTTTTCCCCTTATTTAATTATCTGTTGACAACGGTCAACTCACATCCTTAGTACTTCCTCCGAAAATTTCGGAAGTACGTATATATATATATATATTTATTTATTTATATCCTAGTAAGATAAGGTGTTTCTATCAACAAGCTAAACGCTTGGGGAACTTCGATGTGGTTCGAGTTCTCGAGATATGATAGAATTCTTTTAAAAGGACAAGGGAGGGGTAGACTCTGGTACTATTTGTGCTAGATGGACTACCAAAGGTACCGCATGCGAAGGTACTCTGTGTACTCAGGAACTTGTGAAGTATGTGTATACCCAAAAATAGGACACGTAGCCCGAATGCGGCAAGGGTGATAATCGGGATACGAAGGTGTCGTCCTTCTACTAGTACAAAGGTTACTATTATCGTATTACGACTGATCATCGTATGCGGTGGCTCCAACGAGTGTCATATTCTTCCAATTGGTATTGTGATGCAATACCTAACCCAAGCCTAGGTGCTGGGTTTAATATTAAGGTATTCGCAGGTTAATAAAATCCACTAAAGGATTGTTTTCATAAGAAGGTGTGTATCACCAAGGAAAACTATTTTTGAAGAAAACGTATTTATCATATATGACGTTTTACTTGAGTTTATCATACAGTCATTTCATACTGTACATTATTATGCTGGGCATTATAGCTCACTCTTGCTTTCTTTTAAATGACACAACCCAACAGATAACCAGTATGTCGGTGTGGGACTTAGTCGCTTGCAGTCATGGGGAGAATCCCTGGCAGCTTTGTCTCAGGTGGGCCAGAGTATCAGATAGGTATAAGATATCAGTCTTAATTATTGTAACTTCATCTAGAGGTTATGAATAATTGTTTGAGATCCCGTAAGGTACATTGAGTGTAATAAAAGAAGATTACATTTTATACATCGTTTCTAAGGCTATAACTTGTGTGTGTGTACATGAGATTGGGGTCTGTTGGAATATTGAATCAATACAGGCTATACATGAGTGAAGGATGGCGTGACGACCCAGATTCCTGACCCCGAATTTGGGGGCGTTACAGAAATGGTATCAGAGCATTAAGTTATAGTACTTAGAGACGAGAGTGTTAGGATTTTGTCTAGATGTGAGATTTCGTAAGAGCTCATATAGAGTTCATCATTGGACTACCGGATGTAGCCTCGATGTGTAGGTTAGATTAAATGTATATTTGAGGTATTAAAGTGTGACTAATAGAACCATTAGAGATTAGCAGAATGATGAGAAGAAAAATTATAATCATATATGATTTGGCAAGGATGTGGATGTAGAACTTGGAGCTGAGTCTCCGGGGCATTTGGGGTAAAGGCGATATTACCAACACCATATGTAAATTTTGATAACACGAGCCTTGTTACTCGTAGTTCTTTATAGGTTGCCCATGAAGGGGCATCACATGTGAGAACCATAAAGTCTAATTATTAATATATGGTTGAGGTTATTGACCCAAACTAGTTGAAGGTATCGTTTTATCGATGAGGATGTGAATGTCGTATTAATCACGAATTCACCAGAGATAGTGTCCAATATACCCTTAAGGATTTTAATTCTATTAAGGAATATTTGAATGTAATATAAGAATGTTATCATAAGATGAGTACACTACGTGATATTTTTAGTGCGCTTAATTTGTAAGGTTATGATGGTTTAGCTCAGAGATCGAGAGCATCGAAAATTGATGGCATGTGTACAATTGAATGGCGTAAGATTACAATGAGTGATGGTTCGGTCTTAGAACCTTTTTTTAAAAAAAGATAGACAAATGAGTCTAGACTGGAATACTTCGGTAGAAATGATGTCAGATACTACATAGACCTCTAATATATTCGGTAATGTATGTTCACTTACACACACATGCCACCGAACTTATGGACTGCATTGAGATCCCTAAGAGATCTCTTTGATCTGTTCCCAGGGGGAACTGGCCACTTGTAATTAGTAATGAATGCGTGTAGCAGGCCCCTATCGGCCCCTACAGATGCTTTTGGAATATTTCTGAGTAAGGTCTTCGAGGTAAAACACATGAATGACAGATATACATGCGAAAGTCAAGTTAGTAAGCGATTTTAAAATGATGTTGAAAGAGAAACTATTTGAAATATGGAATTACAAAGAAGAAGAGGTGGGATCATCCTCAGATGGATAATGATGAGAGTTAGGATAATCAGTGAAATATTTTGGCACCTACTCACTGTCACGTTACTCCCTCCAAATTGTTGATCATTCGTATTGCCTTGATAAGTCATATCAGGCAATCCTTTTCTTTCCCTACTTTGAACTTCCGATGTGACCATCTTGAATAGTGTTTCTCCGCATTAGGACTTGTTCAATTCTTTTAGTTAATCCATGAACTTTCATTCATAGATTATGATCTTCTTATTCAACTCAGAGATATTTATACTTTATTTCAATTATCCAAGAGATTTTTTTATATATATAAATTTTCCCTCAATTCATCGATGAATATTCATAATGAGTATCTTCATTTGATTCTTCTTTCATACTTAGTCTCCTCAGTCGAGATTGTAAATATCTAACAAATTGTTAAAAACATGGATGATCTAATATCCATATATTCATCCGGAATCCTTTTCCTCTAATCGGGATGAAATTATATATTGAACTTTGAAATCATAGTAAGGGTATCAATTTGATATTGGTATTCCGATTCAATTATATATAAAGATCTGATAAAGTATGTGAACTAGGGCACCTATGACTGTACCCTTTATTTGGAAAGAAATATTTGATAAGAGGTTATCGATTGTTCCGATGCCAAGACCACTCGCCTCAGAGTTATAATTGTCTTTCTCCTCCCAAATTTAAAAACTCTTTATTTCAAAATCGTCATCCAGGTAGCCACAATTTCGTCAGGGGTTACGATGTTGAGATTTTTACAAACAAACTGAAATATGCCTAGTTGCATATGTTCTCATGAATGACTAGTTAATTGTCCTAACTAGTCAAAATTTTAATTAATACGACAAAAGCCTAGCTAATCGTCCTAGCTAGTTGCTATGGGCCAAACCAATTGTGCTGGCCATTTTCTTAGCCGGTTGACAATATTGATTGATATGGACTAGTTATTATTTTGCTAGATTCACTTCCAATAAAATTTTGATTATTCCATAGTGCATTATATATGCCAGATTTAATTGTTGATGAAATTTTCAAAGAATGATTTAATTGAGACCTAATTAGGTCGCCCACTCAAACGAGAATTCATATTCAGTTTTATGAAATAGTTTGTTCATGAAATATTTTATTCTTTCGTTTGTATAACGAATATCCAATTAAAATTACAAAGTGATTGAAGAACAATATACTTCCTTATTTATTAATCATTGGATAAAATTCCTTCTTTCAAAATAGCACCTCTTTGAGACCTCAATGGTTAACCTTTGGCTGAGGATGTTATTCGATATTTTTTTCATTATTCGAGAAGAAAAGTATTCTTTCAATGGGGAAATCTTACAAGTATCATTCGTATGATGTTATTATTCAGCAATCATTGCTTTCAATGGATATTCTCCATAATATCACAATATAAAATTTTAAGGACATGGAACGATAATCCTTGTTATATTCTTCCTTCCAAGTTATAAACCTTCTGAGTGTTGCGACTCTTTTATTCAGAGCTCATTATTTGTTCAGATGTTAGATTTTGAAATCTTGTTAAGATTGTTTGAATTTCATCGATATCGTGAAAATCATTTTTCCAAGGCTAATTGCCTTCCCAACAAAGAGAGGTATAGTTGAGAACCGATTGTTGTAATATGAGACTGAAAGCTCAGTGCTATGATGGTGCAATCGGAGCATCGTGATGAGTAAGTTGTTTTAAAAAGGGGATACCATGTTTAGCTATTATCATAAGTATCTTTAATATTGTTATAGAAGAACAAAAATAGGGATATAACGTGATTAGTAAGGTACACTTCTATGAAACATTATCGGGATAGGTGCTAATAAATTCGGGAAAGACCAAGCATGTATGAATTTGAGGAATAAGATTTTCAAAAGGTGAAGGTAAGGTTAGTAGCAATCCCGTGCTAGAAATACTCGGAGATAAAAATAGGATGTTGTGTGAAGTCTAATGATATGTCTACGCAGCTGAAGGACCGTGACATAAGGCGTCCTAATAATGGATTTCTAGCACAATGGACCATGATATTTATAGGATGATTAGAGTCTATAGTAGTTACGTTTCAAGGGACTCAACGTCCATTTATGAAATACTAAACACCTCAAACTTTTATTAAAACAATTTCCAAAGATCGCATTTTCTCAACTATACTTTATCGTTCGAATAATAAATATCTATTTACTATTCATTTATTATGGGAGAAGTATTCTCCAGTGAATATTTATTTCAGACTCGATTAAATATTAAAGATTATTATATTACTTAAATATAAATTAGTTGAGAAATATTATTTCAAATATTCTTTTCAAGTAAACTCATTCGAGATTTAATTATTTATCGATTATCATTTAATTACTTACTATTTATTAAGGGGTTTATTTATGATTTAAAAATCATAGAACCGGATTTAAATTACTTTCTGATTTTCGAAAGTCATTCGAATAATTTCAGATCGTCGGAGAATATTATCCCGACATTTAATATTTTGAATATAGTTTCAAGGAGAAACTTTTCCCCTTATTTAATTATCTGTTGACAACGGTCAACTCACATCCTTAGTACTTCCTCCGAAAATTTCGGAAGTACGTATATATATATATATATATATATATATATATATATATATTTATTTATATCCTAGTAAGATAAGGTGTTTCTATCAACAAGCTAAACGCTTGGGGAACTTCGATGTGGTTCGAGTTCTCGAGATATGATAGAATTCTTTTAAAAGGACAAGGGAGGGGTAGACTCTGGTACTATTTGTGCTAGATGGACTACCAAAGGTACCGCATGCGAAGGTACTCTGTGTACTCAGGAACTTGTGAAGTATGTGTATACCCAAAAATAGGACACGTAGCCCGAATGCGGCAAGGGTGATAACCGGGATACGAAGGTGTCGTCCTTCTACTAGTACAAAGGTTACTATTATCGTATTACGACTGATCATCGTATGCGGTGGCTCCAACGAGTGTCATATTCTTCCAATTGGTATTGTGATGCAATACCTAACCCAAGCCTAGGTGCTGGGTTTAATATTAAGGTATTCGCAGGTTAATAAAATCCACTAAAGGATTGTTTTCATAAGAAGGTGTGTATCACCAAGGAAAACTATTTTTGAAGAAAACGTATTTATCATATATGACGTTTTACTTGAGTTTATCATACAGTCATTTCATACTGTACATTATTATGCTGGGCATTATAGCTCACTCTTGCTTTCTTTTAAATGACACAACCCAACAGATAACCAGTATGTCGGTGTGGGACTTAGTCGCTTGCAGTCATGGGGAGAATCCCTGGCAGCTTTGTCTCAGGTGGGCCAGAGTATCAGATAGGTATAAGATATCAGTCTTAATTATTGTAACTTCATATAGAGGTTATGAATAATTGTTTGAGATCCCGTAAGGTACATTGAGTGTAATAAAAGAAGATTACATTTTATACATCGTTTCTAAGGCTATAACTTGTGTGTGTGTACATGAGATTGGGGTCTGTTGGAATATTGAATCAATACAGGCTATACATGAGTGAAGGATGGCGTGACGACCCAGATTCCTGACCCCGAATTTGGGGGCGTTACAGAAATGGTATCAGAGCATTAAGTTATAGTACTTAGAGACGAGAGTGTTAGGATTTTGTCTAGATGTGAGATTTCGTAAGAGCTCATATAGAGTTCATCATTGGACTACCGGATGTAGCCTCGATGTGTAGGTTAGATTAAATGTATATTTGAGGTATTAAAGTGTGACTAATAGAACCATTAGAGATTAGCAGAATGATGAGAAGAAAAATTATAATCATATATGATTTGGCAAGGATGTGGATGTAGAACTTGGAGCTGAGTCTCCGGGGCATTTGGGGTAAAGGCGATATTACCAACACCATATGTAAATTTTGATAACACGAGCCTTGTTACTCGTAGTTCTTTATAGGTTGCCCATGAAGGGGCATCACATGTGAGAACCATAAAGTCTAATTATTAATATATGGTTGAGGTTATTGACCCAAACTAGTTGAAGGTATCGTTTTATCGATGAGGATGTGAATGTCGTATTAATCACGAATTCACCAGAGATAGTGTCCAATATACCCTTAAGGATTTTAATTCTATTAAGGAATATTTGAATGTAATATAAGAATGTTATCATAAGATGAGTACACTACGTGATATTTTTAGTGCGCTTAATTTGTAAGGTTATGATGGTTTAGCTCAGAGATCGAGAGCATCGAAAATTGATGGCATGTGTACAATTGAATGACGTAAGATTACAATGAGTGATGGTTCGGTCTTAGAACCTTTTTTTAAAAAAAGATAGACAAATGAGTCTAGACTGGAATACTTCGGTAGAAATGATGTCAGATACTACATAGACCTCTAATATATTCGGTAATGTATGTTCACTTACACACACATGCCACCGAACTTATGGACTGCATTGAGATCCCTAAGAGATCTCTTTGATCTGTTCCCAGGGGGAACTGGCCACTTGTAATTAGTAATGAATGCGTGTAGCAGGCCCCTATCGGCCCCTACAGATGCTTTTGGAATATTTCTGAGTAAGGTCTTCGAGGTAAAACACATGAATGACAGATATACATGCGAAAGTCAAGTTAGTAAGCGATTTTAAAATGATGTTGAAAGAGAAACTATTTGAAATATGGAATTACAAAGAAGAAGAGGTGGGATCATCCTCAGATGGATAATGATGAGAGTTAGGATAATCAGTGAAATATTTTGGCACCTACTCACTGTCACGTTACTCCCTCCAAATTGTTGATCATTCGTATTGCCTTGATAAGTCATATCAGGCAATCCTTTTCTTTCCCTACTTTGAACTTCCGATGTGACCATCTTGAATAGTGTTTCTCCGCATTAGGACTTGTTCAATTCTTTTAGTTAATCCATGAACTTTCATTCATAGATTATGATCTTCTTATTCAACTCAGAGATATTTATACTTTATTTCAATTATCCAAGAGATTTTTTTATATATATAAATTTTCCCTCAATTCATCGATGAATATTCATAATGAGTATCTTCATTTGATTCTTCTTTCATACTTAGTCTCCTCAGTCGAGATTGTAAATATCTAACAAATTGTTAAAAACATGGATGATCTAATATCCATATATTCATCCGGAATCCTTTTCCTCTAATCGGGATGAAATTATATATTGAACTTTGAAATCATAGTAAGGGTATCAATTTGATATTGGTATTCCGATTCAATTATATATAAAGATCTGATAAAGTATGTGAACTAGGGCACCTATGACTGTACCCTTTATTTGGAAAGAAATATTTGATAAGAGGTTATCGATTGTTCCGATGCCAAGACCACTCGCCTCAGAGTTATAATTGTCTTTCTCCTCCCAAATTTAAAAACTCTTTATTTCAAAATCGTCATCCAGGTAGCCACAATTTCGTCAGGGGTTACGATGTTGAGATTTTTACAAACAAACTGAAATATGCCTAGTTGCATATGTTCTCATGAATGACTAGTTAATTGTCCTAACTAGTCAAAATTTTAATTAATACGACAAAAGCCTAGCTAATCGTCCTAGCTAGTTGCTATGGGCCAAACCAATTGTGCTGGCCATTTTCTTAGCCGGTTGACAATATTGATTGATATGGACTAGTTATTATTTTGCTAGATTCACTTCCAATAAAATTTTGATTATTCCATAGTGCATTATATATGCCAGATTTAATTGTTGATGAAATTTTCAAAGAATGATTTAATTGAGACCTAATTAGGTCGCCCACTCAAACGAGAATTCATATTCAGTTTTATGAAATAGTTTGTTCATGAAATATTTTATTCTTTCGTTTGTATAACGAATATCCAATTAAAATTACAAAGTGATTGAAGAACAATATACTTCCTTATTTATTAATCATTGGATAAAATTCCTTCTTTCAAAATAGCACCTCTTTGAGACCTCAATGGTTAACCTTTGGCTGAGGATGTTATTCGATATTTTTTTCATTATTCGAGAAGAAAAGTATTCTTTCAATGGGGAAATCTTACAAGTATCATTCGTATGATGTTATTATTCAGCAATCATTGCTTTCAATGGATATTCTCCATAATATCACAATATAAAATTTTAAGGACATGGAAGGATAATCCTTGTTATATTCTTCCTTCCAAGTTATAAACCTTCTGAGTGTTGCGACTCTTTTATTCAGAGCTCATTATTTGTTCAGATGTTAGATTTTGAAATCTTGTTAAGATTGTTTGAATTTCATCGATATCGTGAAAATCATTTTTCCAAGGCTAATTGCCTTCCCAACAAAGAGAGGTATAGTTGAGAACCGATTGTTGTAATATGAGACTGAAAGCTCAGTGCTATGATGGTGCAATCGGAGCATCGTGATGAGTAAGTTGTTTTAAAAAGGGGATACCATGTTTAGCTATTATCATAAGTATCTTTAATATTGTTATAGAAGAACAAAAATAGGGATATAACGTGATTAGTAAGGTACACTTCTATGAAACATTATCGGGATAGGTGCTAATAAATTCGGGAAAGACCAAGCATGTATGAATTTGAGGAATAAGATTTTCAAAAGGTGAAGGTAAGGTTAGTAGCAATCCCGTGCTAGAAATACTCGGAGATAAAAATAGGATGTTGTGTGAAGTCTAATGATATGTCTACGCAGCTGAAGGACCGTGACATAAGGCGTCCTAATAATGATCTTGAATAATTGCGATAAGGTTCGCACGGAAAGGGACAACGAGTTTACTTATGAGAAAATTTTGGAATTTTTTTTTCTTACACTAAACACGAGATAGAGGCTATAGTCAAATTGATCAAAGGCTATGATTGAGAAATCTATTATCATCAAGGAAAGGCCAATGTGGTGACCGACATTTTAAGTAGGAATATATTGAGGATGACAAATCTCAGAATAACTAATGAGGAGGATCGCACGAATGAATTTGAAGTAAGGCAATGTGAAGAGAACCTTAATAACGTGTTGGGAAGAAGTAAATACAACTATAAACTTAAGAGGATACTAGTCATGACCGGATATGAAAAGGTATGTCATTAATTAGGTAAGTAAGTAGTCGACATGGTTAAAAATGAAAACAGAAAGGAGAAGATTAAAATTTTGGCGATTGCGACTTGTAAATGACCCATATGGGAGTAAGAGTTTATTATAATAAATTCTGGAGGAGGATTATCAAGAACCAAGTAAGCCGTCATGCTATTTTAGGATTTTGAGTAATAGGTTCAATAAGACCGCTTATTTTATTATGCAAATGATAGATTTACGCTCTATAAAATTTTTATGAACATGGAAGAGATAATTGGTGATAGAGAGACCCCGTGATATTACGCCACGCAAGGACCCAAGAATTAATTTCGCAACTGGATTATTTCCCAAGATATTTTGCAAAAAAAAAAGACGAACAGAGGCACGACTTAGAGTTCTCAAATCGACAAGTAGAATGAGAGGACTATCCGGGCCATTGAAGATACGTCTAGCGGCTTACATTTTAATTGGAACGGTTAGGGGAATCACCTATCATTGACAGAAAATTCGTGTAGAAGTACTTACCACGCGAGCATACGAAAAATAGTTGTCGATATCCCTTACGAAGGACAATGTGAAAGAATAAAGTATGTCATTATCAGAGCTGATAGAAGGCAAAGAAGATCGTACATGCCCTATAAAGGCCTCTGGTAGCAGGTACCAATAAACGTGAATACGTCTAAGGCGCTAGCGAGAATAACAAGTAAGACCCAGAAGGTATCGTAGTACTTTAGATATTATACAGGGAATGATTAAAGAAGTCCGACCGATGACGAAAGCTGAACGTTCCACGATCCTAAAACGTGTCAATCAATTGCGTATGAAATGGTGCTTCCTTCAAGATGGAAACATGACGATGACGTGCCTTATGTTCTACAAGAAGAAATGTTAAATCTGACTCTAAGCGTGTAACATGAGACGAGCGTGTAGAAATGCGACGAGAATTTCTTATATGAATTAATCGACAGAGATGATGCGCCAAAATGAGAAACGTTAAGGAATGAAACTCTAGCACTAGTAGGAATGATGTAGGGGAGAAATGAATAAGTTAAAGGATGATTACAAACACTAGAAGATGCGCTAATGGTCCATGTTATCAATTTTTAAGGGAGATTAAGTGACCAGTTGACGTTAATCGAATTACCGATAATAACGAGTTATCATGCGAGCATTGAAATGGCTTTAAAGCTTTGTACAGAAGAAAGAATCGTTCTCTCTTAGGTTGGGAAGAAATTGGTAAGAGGAAGATACTGGACCATAGTTGAGTCAATAGACCAAAGGAATTCCTAGAACTTATCAGAACCCGGCTAGTGGCAGCCTAGAATGAACAATAGAGATACGCAGACCAGAACTATAAAGACAGAAAGTACGAAGCAACTGACCAGGTGTCGTTGAAAGTACCTTCCGAGGAGGGAGTGATGAGATTCGAAAGGGAAAGAAATGTTGAACCCAAGATTTATTGGACCAGTTGGAGAATTAAAGGACCAAGAAAGTTGACTTATAAATTAGCACCATCGTCGAACGGTCGCCAAGTTATAATGAATACCACGAATCAAGGTTAGGAAATTTAACCGTCAAAGCCAGACATATGATTGAAAATGAGCTAATAAACTTGTAGCCAGACTTAGCGTATGTCGAGTAACGTGTAAAGGTCATAAGACTACAAGGACGAGTACCCAAAAATATATTGGATGGATGAGTGGAAATTTTATGAAGAGATCAAATACTACTAGGTCAATATGAGAACTCGAGGTTGTCATACAAGAAGCATATCGCTACCTATATCTGAACTGATTCCGGGACGAAATCCTTTTAAGGGGGGAAGACTATAAGAACCCAAATTTTTGACATCGGTAACAGACCTTTATGGATACTAATATAATAACTTGAATTTTTGAAACCTTGTAAAACACTAAATGAATAGTAACCCTGACAAACGGGAAAAACCTTTTAGCCCACACTATGTTGTGCGTGAGAAAATGAGATTCGAAGTTGATATTATGATTATACGTAACAAATGAGTGTATGTAAACGCTATTAGTTTTCGAAGAAAACGAACTTTGAAAAATGACCATATTTACGAATTATCGAGGATTACGGGAATCACAATATAATTACAAATTTAAAACCCTACGGATTTATATTCAAGTATGATAATTCAAAGCAAAGGGAATAAATAGGAAAGGATTTACGTCACGAACCATTTTCGAGAAAGTATTACGAAAACGTTTAAGCGACCGAGCGAAGGTAGGAAATTTACCATGGTTACTTTATCAAATAGTGAGCTAAGATATAGGATGATCAACCAAGGGCTAGAGAATAGTAAGCTAAATGGCTAAGCTAATTATGTTAGCTTGTAAACTAGGAAGCCTAGCTAGATTTGTCCAAGGATTTGGCAACAAGAATAAATCCTAGGATATATACTAGAGAATAAAGATCAATTAAAAGTTACCACTTGCATTATTTCCAAGAAGCAACCAAGAAGCAACCACAAAAACTCTCTCCCTCTCCCATTTACTCTCTCATTCGGCCCTTTCCTTTAAAACAAGGAAATCCATTTCAAATCTTCAAGCTCTAGCCATGGATAAATCCTCCCATTAATTCTAAAGATTCCTACCAACTAAAATAAGGTAATATAAATCTTTGAGCTCTTTTTATCAAGGTTTGATGGGTGAAATAAAATCAAGAAAGTTGATAATGAATAGTGTGAATAGTAACTCTTCTTTGGTTTCTTGATTTTAATGGTGGTTTTAGATTCCAAAAACTATACTAAGCACTCCCAAGACTTCACCATCATCAAGAGCACATCTCAAGCTCTCAAGAAAGGTAAAAATCTTTGACCCAACTTTATTTAAGATTTAAGTTTAAGATCCTTTTAGTATGTAGTTATAAACATAGTTTTGGTGGAAGTATTGTTGTATCCTTGATGTTTAGCTAAGTAGACTTAAGGATGGTTGTTTTTGCCTCAATAACATGATGTTCTTGAGAGGAGTTAGTGTTTTAATGATGATATGTCAATTGTTGGTGGTAGTATAATGATTTAAGGCATAAATGAAACTCCGATCATAACCGTAATCTCGTTAAAATGAACAAAATGTAACTTTAAGTTTCTGCAGAAAGTCCCAAAGATTTAAACTGTATTTTCTTGAAAAATAACCATTGATTATGATATAAAATGTTATAAGGATCGTTTAGGCGCTTGAATCGCTTCATTCCGATTTACGGATCAAAAGTTATGGTCGTTTTACTAAAAGTGATTTACGCGACAAAAACTGCTTCAAATTACGAATTTTGAAAATATAAAGGATCGACTTAAAAATGTTCATAAATCATTAAAATTTTACAGAGAGTATTAAATTGAGTTTCCTAACTTCCATAAATATTTCAAGTGATAATAATGATTTTTCAATTTTATAAAAATATCGGAGCCGAGACCGCGCGATTAGAAAACCGTAGAATCCATAAGCGGAGCTGACGACGAAAATGAAAATGGACTTAAGATACTTTGAAAAAGGGAGCGACCATAATGTGAATAAGGACTTAAAGAAATAATAAGGGTAATATAAGTTGAGAGGGTGCATAATGATTAATGCATGAGTGCGGATAGCCGTAAATTAGAACGGGACCTAACAAAACGACTTGTGTTTATGATTATAGATTTCCGAGCGGAACCTAAAGCATCCTCCACCTCAAGATACCCAGGAAAGTTTTCAAACCCTACCTTTTAAGAACTGTTGTGTTTTGAATATTTTACAAAACTGTGATATATGCATGAGATTGCTTTAAACTGTTTTATAAAGTTTGAGATGTATTACATTACTCAATTGTTGATAATTTCTAGAATATGTTCATACCGAGTTCGAAATGTTATATTTAGACTGAGAGTCGGTCGGTTTAAGCTTATAAAAACCCGGAGGTATCCTGGAGGAGTTTATAATTGAGAATGTTAACGTTAGCGAGTAGCGTGGCATGTATATATTTTAGACCGAGGATCGGTCAGTAAAAATTGATGAAAACCCGGAAGTATTCTGGAGGTGCTTATTTAAGAATATTAGCGCTATAGTAGAGCGTGAGGTATAAGTTGTAAGACCGAGAGTCGGTCAGTTTTGTTTTTATAAAATAAAAACCTGGGAATCATTCTGGTGATATTTTTAGGACGATTAAAGTCCATAGTAGTTATGTTTCAAGGGACTCAACGTCCATTTACGAAATACTAAACACCTCGAACTTTTATTAAAACGATTTCCAAAGATCGCATTCCCTCAACTATACTTTATCGTTCGAATAATAAATATCTATTTACTATTCATTTATTATGGGAGAAGTATTCTCCAGTGAATATTTATTTCAGACTCGATTAAATATTAAAGATTATTATATTACTTAAATATAAATTAGTTGAGGAATATTATTTCAAATATTCTTTTCAAGTAAACTCATTCGAGGTTTAATTATTTATCGATTATCATTTAATTATTTACTATTTATTAAGGGGTTTATTTATGATTTAAAAATCATAGAACCGGATTTAAATTACTTTCTGATTTTCGAAAGTCATTCGAATAATTTTAGATCGTCGGATAATATTATCCCGACATTTAATATTTTGAATATAGTTTCAAGGAAAAACTTTTCCCCTTTATTTAATTATCTGTTGACAACGGTCAACTCACATCCTTAGTACTTCCTCCGAAAATTTCGGAAGTACGTATATATATATATATATATATGTATATATATATATATATATATTTATATCCTAGTAAGATAAGCTATTTCTATCAACAAGCAAAACGCTTGGGGAACTTCAATTTTGTTCGAGTTCTCGAGATATGATAGAATTCTTTTAAAAGGACAAGGGAGGGGTAGATTCTGGTACTATATGTGCTAAATGGACTACCAAAGGTACCGTAGGCGAAGGTACTCTGTGTACTCAGGAACTTGTGAAGTATGTGTATACCCAAAAATGGGACACGTAGCCCGAATGCGGCAAGGGTGATAACCGGGATACGAAGGTGTCGTCCTTCTACTAGTAGAAAAGGTTACTATTATCATATTACGACTGATCATCGTATGCGGTGGCTCCAATGAGTGTCCTATTCTTCCAATTGGACTTGTGATGCAATACCGTAACCCAAGCCTAGGTGCTGGGTTTACTATTAAGGTATTCGCAGGTTAATAAAATCCACTAAAGGATTGTTTTCATAAGAAGGCGTGTATCACTGAGGAAAACTATTTTTGAAGAAAATGTATTTATCATATATGACATTTTACTTGAGTTTATCATACAGTCATTTCATACTGTACATTATTATGCTGGGCATTAAAGTTCACTCTTGCTTTTTTTAAATGACACAACATAACAGATAACCAGTATGCCGGTGTGGGACTTAGTCGCTTACAGTCATGGGGAGAATCTCTGGCAACTTTATCTCAGGTGGGCCAGAGTATCATATAGGTATATGATATCAATCGTAACTATTGTAACTTCATGTAAAGGTTATGAATAATTGTTTGAGATCATGTAAGGTACATTGAGTGTAATAAAAGAAGATTACATTTCGTACATCATTTCTAAGGCTATAACTTGTGTGTGTGTGCATGAGATTGGGGTCTATTGAAATATTGAATCAATACAGGTTACACATGAGTGAAGCATGGCGTGACGACCCAGATTCCTGGCCCCGGATTTGAGGGCATTACAACTCAGGCAGCACAGTAATATCTATCAAACCAACAAACTCATCATCTTTCTGACCAACACCAACAACTTTATCCTTCCCCTTACCAACGGAAACAAGCTCATCAACCTTTTCACCAACTCTCATAGGCTCAATTGCCTCCTCACTCACATGCCTTCTTAAAGTTGCTTCAGAATCCTTAAGTAAAGCCTCTTTCCTAAAAATCTTTTCTTTTAAGTAATTAATCCTATTGACCAACTTAAGATTGATTACTTTAAGACTGTTTATTTCAATTTTTAGCACTTTAATCTCATTGTTGGTTTTCTCAAGATTAACTATTTTAGGCATTTTAATCAGATTCACAGGCTGGGGCTTACACACACTCAAGGGGACCTTATCTTGGTAAAGAGTTTCAACATTAAAGTATTCAATTTGCTTAGAAAAGGTTTTGATTATTTTAACTTGATTAATTTCAAACAGAGAGGTCATAAGCAAGGCATATGGCATGTATTCTTCATAAAACCCATTTATCATGTTTAAAATTATGACATAACTTAAGTTAAACTCAACCTTATTAGTTACTAGTTGAAACATTACCTTAAGATCAACAAAATCAAAAACTCTATCTTGTTTTGGTTTAGGGAGAATGTTTGGCCTAAGTATGACAGCTAGTTTTTGATATGTGTGTGTGAAGTGTTTAAAGTGTATAGCCCAGTTAGACTCATAGAGACCCAAAGGCACATCATCATCACAGAAGAGACCAGCATACAACTCAAACTCCTTTTGATCAAAGATAAACGTATCAAAGATATTGATGCATGGTTTTTGCAAAGTATGACTTCCTAACCTCATGGCCTTATGGATAGAGTTACTATCAACTTTTAAATTAATCCTTTGCACTTAAGACTCAACATAATAAACACCATCTTCCCTTTGACAGACTTTCATGTTCACATAGAAATCACTTATGAGATGCACATGATAGTTCCTACCTCTATAGGAAACAAAGTTGTCCCATTTAGCAGCCATGATTATATTAAAAAGTTCACCCATTTGCTCAACTTGAATTATCATTCCAGTTTGAATATTTTTCAACATTCTGTTGAGTTTACCAGAATTGGTCAGTTTGACCAATGTAGGTGTGGGTGGTGTTAGTGATGGTGGTGTAAGGTTTAGAGGAGTGGCATTTATCACTTGATTTGAGTTAGAGTTCCTAACTCTTTGTGTGTATTCATGAGTGCTATGATATGAAGGTGCTTGGTGTGTGATGTTGTTGTGTTTTTGCTTTTTTCGTGAGGATAGTGATGATTATAGTTTGGGAAGAGTGATTCATGTGACTGATGAGGAGAGTTGGTTAATGATCTCCCATCAATGGTATCAATGAGAGGGAGAAGCATAGGTGTTCTACTTAGGTAAAAGTGAGAGTTCCTAGAGTCCATGCAAGAGGAATTGAATGCACAGAGAAGAAATGAAGTGTAGTTTGCGTTTGTGTATGTGTGTGATACAATGCATGCATAACAGTGGACTTATAAAGAGTTCAAAGAACTCATGTGGTAGCATAAGGGATTAGAATACAGAATTAGCATATGTATGTGTATGCATGGCATGCAAATGCATAGTACAGATTTTAAATGCAAAGCAGATATGGATGACCTCATGTAAGTTTGTCAACAAGCCACGCAAGTAATAAGCACAGAAACCACAGGCATTGTCTTACTTAGACACTTACTTCCAATTTTATTTAAAGATTATGTTGACTTCTACGGATTGCATTTTAATTTTGGTTGTTTTTATATGATAGCATTTATGCAAGAAGATATACAATGCTTATGTATGCAAGGTCTGTGAAGAGAGTTCAATAAATATAACTCTCAAGGCTGTGCATATGCATTTAATGAAGCATGCATTAAAGACCCATGAGTGTTCATTAATATATTCCTTTTATAAATAAAAGAGTGCTAAAAAGAATAGATATTATAAAAAGGGACAGAGGTTCATTAAATAGGTGCAGTCACTTTGTAAAATTGTGAATTAAATGACCAAGACTTAACTGTTCATGGTTGATGTGACTGATTTTGGATTCTTTTAGACCATTTAATTTCCACTCCTATAAACATCAGCAACCAAATAAAAATTGTAAACATTCATACACTCATATAGAGGATGCCAGAAACCAAATAAAGTCATAAACAGCTTCTCATCACTAAAAGATGCAAAAATGATCTTAGTTTCTATCTGTGGTCGTTTCACCAGTGATCCAGATACTGGGATTCTCTAAGGGATTCCCAGCCAGGTCTTAGTGTCAGGGCATTGTGTGTGTGTGATTTATACTACATGAGGAATGCAATAATCACTCTTTATAAATCAGCAAATAAGTTTAACAAGTCTACTCAGCCAAGTAAACAAAAACTTATGACATATAGCAAAAACTTTGAGTACTGCATTATCATCCCACTTTGTTATCACAAATTTACATTTTGATTTATTCAAAACAATCAATCACTTAAGTTTAACTTTTATATTAATATACTACTCACTGTATTTCATCAAGACAGATTATAAACTATTGTAATTCACAGAGTCAAGAAGCAGTAGTTCAGATACATAACACATCACATATATCTCTCATAATTATCTCATTTTAGATGAAGAGTTAAAATATACAGTCATTGATCTGATTAGAGTTCATACCAAAAGCATTCTTATTTCACAATTATTAATAACTTCTAATTAACCATCAAACAATCATAATATCCCGATTCACATTTTCAATTTATCTTTTTAAGTGAACAAAACTAGTCATACATCTTGAAATGATTAACAAATGATCATGTTAATTCCACCAGTTCACACATCAATGGCAAGGAACCAGATTTGTATTGCTTAGTGAATCATTATACAGACTAGTTAATTCAAGCACATAAATAATCATACTAAGATTATACACTAAGCATATAACTGACTAAGTTACTTTTCTTAACAGTCCATAATTTAAAAAAAAAATTGAATTAGGTTAAATTGTTTTAGTGATTTAGTCCGTTAAAATTTCATCCACCAGAATTAATAGCAAATGACTTCAAAAAAAATTAATTGATCACTTAATCAAATTGAGTACAAATAATCCCTTAAACTCATATCTCAGATAATTCACCACAATCGAGTTTAATAATTTAATTCAGGATAAATCTAATCAACACACTACTGATAACTCAAATAATCCAATATAAATTAAATTTTACATTTAAATCAAGATGAATCAATCAATACACTGCTTATAACTTTAAGTAATCCAACACAAATCGAGTTTAACATTTAAATCAAGATGAATCTGTCAATACACAACTGATAACTTCAAATAATCCAACACAAATCAAGTTTAACATTTAAATCAAGATGAATCTGTTAATACACTAATGATAACTTAGATAATTCAACAAATCAGTTCATGTACAGGGATTAAAATTATTTAAGCCAAAAAATAACTTTGTTTAATTTAACTAAACATCAAATCAGAACTCAAACAACCAATCAATCCAAAGTTCAAACATCACAACAGTTTATTTCGAATATTCCAAATAGTCATGCACTATCAGCTTCGAATTAAAAGATATACCTGAGTCCATGACATTGAATCATTCATGGATACTTACCTGACTCAACTCGTCTGACCCCGAGTTGAGTGACTCAGTGAGTTAACTCGGTAACTGGTCCGAGTTGACTCAACTGAGTCATGCCGATTCCTTCACCAAACATCACTTTTCTCCTCGATTCACCATTCTTCTGTTCTTGTTCTTCGTTTATCCTGCAAAAAGAGCTCAACACATAGAGTTAGGGCTTTAAAAATTCATCGATTTCAGTCAAACACAGGTGTGTATATATATATATAAAAGTGTGTGTATGTATATTCCAATTCAAACCCTAGCTCAATTGATTTGAACTCGAGTATATTAATCGAAATCCGTTCGATTTGCCCAACCCTAAACTTCAATTTAATCGATTTGTGATTAAATCGCTTAATTATATATGTATAGTTTCTGAAAAATGAGGTTTGATTGTGTTTTAAGTGAAAGAAGTCGATAAACTCATCGGAAAAACGAGAACAGAAGCTAGGGTTTCTAAGAGAAAAATGAGAGAGAAAGAGGCGAGAGGAGAGACTGAGTGGACAGTGCAAACCCTGATTTATGTTATATATATTTATGAATACAAATGGCCAGGATTAGATCTGATTTAAAATCAATGGCTCAGATTAAATAGGCTAACCAAATTTTGGGCTGAATAATTTTTGGGCTAAAAAATATAAGAGGCCCATTTCTGAAAATTAGTTTGGGTTTTAGATTATAATTGGGTTGGGTTGTGGCTAAATAAAAATAGAAAATAATTTTTATTTTTAGAAAATAATTAAAAACTATTTTCGAATTAATATATATGTATATATATATTTAGAGAACAATTTTGATATTTTATGACTAATAATATTTAATTTATTTTAAAAAATATTTCTTTTCAATGCACTTAGTCCATTTAATTTCTCAAAATCTGATCAATAAATGGTATTGATAAATCTGAATTATTGAGAGAATTAACATATAGTAGAATTTTTATTATTATTTTAAAATATATATATAAATGTTTACTCACAATATAAATAATATATTTAGAGAATATATTATTTATTTTAAATATTTCATCATTTCTAAATCCAAACGGAGTTTAGTGAACCTGTCAGAATTTAACGGTTTTGTAAAGATGTCAGCGATGTTATACTCAGTTTCAATATGAGTCATTTTCATATTGCCTTTGTTGACATGATCACGTAAAAAATGATGTCTCACACTATGTGTTTGGATCTAGAGTGTAGCACGGGATTTTTACTTAAATCAATCGCACTCGTATTATCACATAAAAAGGAGATTACATCAAATTTTGTGTTATAGTCTGCCAATGTTTGTTTCATCCACAGTATTTGTGCACAGCATTTGGCAGCAGCTATATACTCAGCTTCAATGGTGGATATAGATACAGAATTTTATTTATTTGAAAACTGACACGTACCACTTGTACTTTTTTTGTCGGCTAAATGACCAGCATAGTCTGAATGAGAATAACAAGTCAAGTCAAACGGTATTCCTTTAGCATACCAAAGACCCATATTCGTGGTACCTTTAATTCACCCATCATACTCATCTCAAATTCTTTGCTCATATAGTTAGAGAATTCTTTACATAATGCACCATTTGTTGAACCAAATATGATGTCATCTACGTATATATGTACAAGCAAGATATCATTTGTTTCTTGTCTTTTGAATAAAATTTTATCAACCGTTCCCATTTTAAAATTATTTTCTAATAGAATTTATTTAACCTTTCATACCAGGCTCTTAGGGATTGTTTTAATCCGTATAGAGCTTTGTATAATTTGTATACATATTCTGGATGTGTTGCATCTTCAAAGCTGGAAGGTCGATTAACATATACTTCTTCTTCTAATATCCCTTTTAAGAATGCAGATTTAACATCCATTTGATATACTTTAAAGTCCTTATGACATGCAAAAGCTAATAGCTTTCGAATTGACTCAATTCGTGCTACCGGTGCATATTTTCATCAAAGTCTATACCTTCCATTTGAGTATAGCCTTGTGCAACTAGTCTAGATTTATCTCGAACAATAGTTTCATTTTCATCTAACTTATTTCTAAATACCCATTTAGTTCAAATTATGAAAGTATCTTTGGGTTTTGGAACAAGTTCCCAAACTTTGCTACGAGAGAATTGGGTTAATTCTTCTTGCATTGCAGAGATCCAATCTTTGTCGAACAAAGCTTCTTTAGCGGTCTTAGGTTCTATTTGTGATAGAAAACTAAGGTGATTCACAATGTTTTGAACTTGTGACCGCGTTTCAACTCCTTTACTTAAGTCTCCTAGAACATTTTCCAAAGGATGACTTCTAAAGTTTGGAATATCTTTAGGTAGTTCAATATCCGTTTCTAACAATTCTAGTGGATTTGTTGGGGATGATGTAACCTGTGGGAAATTACGTCTGTATTATATCATATTTATAATAAATTATGTGTGTTAATGTGTCATTTATGTGGAATTAACTGTCAAACCCTAATTGCTATGTGTTACGTGCATTCTGTGTCGTCCTAGTATTTTTTAAGATATTTTTCAGATATTTTATTTCCATTTACAGCTTTCATTTCAAAAATTTTACGACCCGAATCATGATTTTAAAGCATGTATTTCAAATAAAAACAATGGGCCTTATTATTCATCAAACGGCTTTTACCATCGCATTATTCTGAATATCTAGACATTTTATAAATTTTCTCGTTTTGCGAAAAATGACTTTTCCGGGCCCCATTCGGTGTTAAAAACCCCACAAAAATCACATTTTTATTTTTATAAAATTATAGGACTTTCATTTATACCATTTCTTTGTATTTTTACATTATTCACAATTTTTGGGAAATTTTGGCATATATATTCCATATATAAAATATTTAAAAATTAAATTTTAATACTCAAAAATTATAAAATTAAGGGCTTATTAATTTTAAAAGGTGTAGAATTAGGTCCTTAATTTTAATTAGGAGTATTAATTTTACTACTATAAATAGCCTAATTTTTATTTAATTATTATTAATTATTAATCAAAAATCAGAAAATAATTAAAATTCTCTGCAAACCGGGTCGGGTAGAACAGTTTCGGGTCGAAGAATCAATCAAGGATTTCTCACTGATTACAGTATCAAATTTTGTGATTCGAGTACTCAAATCAAAGGTTTTCATCTGTTCTTTCTGTTTTTATATCAATTTCATGTTTTAATGCATCGTTTTTTATTTTCAATTTCTAGGGTTTATGTTCGAATTAGGACTTTCTGATTCTAGGGTTATTATGATGTTTTGATGATTGATATAGCTTTGTTAAGTGATTTACAGTCGATTCATGGTGTTTAATTGATTAAATGATGCTGGATAGTAATATTCGATTACTAGGGTTTATGTTCAATTTTCAAAACATAGCTTCATGATTTCTGTGAATATTTGGTTCCTGAATTGTTAGGGCTTTGATTATACGTGTTATTAGCTTTGATTTGCACTATTAAGTATCGAGTTTCATGTACAAATGAAGAAGTTGGTATTTTGGCCGGAGTTTTAATCGGGTTTGGTCGGGGATGAAGTTTCAGGGATTATTTTGGTCATTTTTCAGTTGATTGAAGTTGGGGAAGTAATTTAGAATGATTTGGGATAAAAAAACAATACCAAACGGTGCTTGTTTGGTCGGGAACAGAAGTCGCTGGAGTCCGGGAAACCCACCGGAATCTGGAAATTTTCCGGTGTGTTCATCCCTGACCCGGGATGTTCTTGGTGACCCGGTTGCAACCCGATTTGCAACCCGGGTTTGATCTTTTTTTGTCAGGATTGGTTTTATGACAAATGTTTCCTGCAAATTATTTTTATTTTTATTTTATTTTAATTTTAAAATCAGTTTTATTTATTTATAAATTGATTAATTAATTATTTAATTAATTGATTTATATTATAAATAATTCTGAAATATTTTCTTAAAATCAGATTTAATTATTTTATTAATTATTAATCATTTATTAATTATTCAAAAATGGTTAATTATTTTGATAATTGATCAGATAATTTTCAATAAATCATAATAAATTCATTTTAATTCCAAAAATTATAGAAAAATCATTTTTAATCCTAATTTTTCTTAAATAATTATTTAAAAATTATTTTTAGGGTTTAAAAATTAGTAATAATTATTTATATTGAATAATAAATTGAATTGTCTGTGTTTAATTGATATTAAATAGACCGTTAGTCCGATTCGAGCGAAATGAAAACTCTTTGACTCAGAAAAATGAATTATTTTCATTAAAAATAATATTAAAACCTAATTTCTTCTAGAAATTAATTGACTTTGTTATTTGTTTGATTATAAGTCGAATCGCGTGCCGAGACGAGTCCAAAAAATTCCGAAAAAATAGGAAACGAGCCAGATAATGATCATTTGAGCGATCTTCGAGTCGATTTTGATTCTAAAATTATTTTAACTATAAAAATGATTATGTGCTTATGTGTATTATGTGGCTAATCGAGTCTTATTTGCTAATATATAATATACGAGTCAGTCATAAGCGCATGGGTAGACAATAGGATCGATTAGAAGTCAGTTCAAGACGCAATTGAAGTACGAAATGACTAATCCAGTCTATTTCTCTAACAGAAGCTAAGCCAGCAAGGCAGGTTGAGTCGGTGAAAGACGAAGGTGATATAATTTAAGTGAGTCGCGCAAAAGGCAAGTTTTCCCCTATTCAACTTTCAGAATAGTGATATTTCTTCAGACTTTTATCACGCTTGCACTCTTTTGATTCTTGTTCATATTTCATTTTGATTCTTGATTTCTTCTTTTCCTTGAATTTCTTATTCATATTCCAATTGTTACTCACATATATTGATATATTCTAGTGATTAGAATATATCAAAGCATACCGATTGTTCTGGTTGCTACTCCATGGACTGGATAGTGATTACTTTTGGGGATTAAGTTTACTTAATCATAAGGATCTGGATATAACCGGATCCTTGAGATGGGCCGTAGTGCCTGGATGCCCGATTGGATCTATATAGTGGGATATAGATCTGCACTGTATCTTGGTTGATCAGCAGGGTATAGATGCGAACTTTTGTCCAGTTTAGTTCGTTTGTACTCGCCAGCAGTGGCCTTCTTTCTATTCTCGCGGGGTTATATATTTACGGATATACCCAGGTTACCGATTCAGTTAAACTGTTTTAACACTGTTTATATTTTCTGGACTTGTTGAGCAATTTTTAGCTCACCCCTTTTTATTGTTATTCACCTTATTGTTTTCACTTAAGAAGGAATATGAAACCCATCATGACTCGAGTGGTAAAGAAGCGGGTCAAGCCTCGGGATTCTCTCATACCCAAGGTGTTGATCCCAATCCAGGAAGAAAGCTTTGAGTTGCCCGAACAGGTGGAGTGTAGATTGTTAGTATGTGTGTTTGAATTAAAGATGAAATTAGTTTAAAACTGGTTAGACAATGGTTTGTAATAAAGAGAGTTTGTAAGACTTTGAATTTGGTTTGTAATAAAGTAGTTAGTGGTTCTTGTTTTCATACATCAACCTAAAAAGATCCTGGTTAGTGTTAAAGGGGTTTAGATATATTTTTTTTATTATTTGTTAATCAGATTGTACAGGTTTGGTGATTAGCCAGTAACCCCCAGACTTATACCCCGGGTCTGGAGGGCGTTACAGGTTTGGAATCAGAGTTGTAGGTTTGGTCCTTGAAAACAAGAACATTAGGGTTAAGATAAGATATGAAGATCACATAGACTAGAAATAGTCAACTAGGAAGAGTAGTGTTATTATTTTGATAAGATTAGGATAGGAAGGTATTAGTTCTAGGAATGATTTAGTGACCTTTCTTATTTCCCTGGTATATTATCAGATGGCGTCGTCAGGTTATTCGGGTTCTTCGGAGAGGACGGTTACCGGACTAGTCGCACCAGTTGTGCCATCAGTATCTGAGTTTATGTTTCCTCCTCTTCCACCTCTACCACCATTGCCACAGGAGCCAGCACCCCTAGTGCAGGGGATAGTTCATGACCCTGTAGAGATGTTTGATTCATAGGAGTTCTTTGAACCGATGCTCCCACATCCACTTCCAGTAGAGCATCAGTTTATACCAGGGATTGAGCCAGAGCTTCCACCACCATCAGTGCTCCCTCCTATACCAGTACATGCTCCAGAGCCAGATGTGTTTCAGATGATCCCAGTTGAGGGGATGGGTGAGCATGATGTGGAATTACAGTTGGGGTTACCACAGCAGGGTGCAGGGATGCCGAGAGTTCCATCACAGGAGTCAGTAGGACAGGTTGCACAACCACATATGGTACCGTATCATGAGTACAGTGTTATGAGAGATGACGTTGAGTACTGGAGGGCTCAGTATAGAGAGATTATGCATTTGTTTGATCAGAGAGACCGAGGACCGTTAGCCGCATTACATCCAGATTATATGATAAGGCAGAGGTTACAGTCTGCTTTGATGAATGCTACATAGGAGTTAGATGCTTTGACACATGATGGGTCGCCTTCTTTTGCGGAGTTTTACAGGATTTTCTGTTTAGTGCAGACGTTGGTTCAGATACTTCGAGACGAGCTGAGGCGTATTCCATCGGGGTTCTGAGTACAGGAGGATAGATGTACATAGATGCAGTCTAGTATGACATAGTGAGTAGTGTGTATGTGTGTAGTAGTAGTTTGAATAGTATCAATGACCATGACCAGTAGAGCGAGACTTTTTGTACCAAGCACTTACACCTGAGGCTGGTGTCATATATAAAATGAACTTTTTCAAAAAAAATTTATTTAAATTTCAGTCTTTACAATTTTACAGCATTTACCTTTACTTTATTATTTTACAGCTTCTCGTACTTTAAATTCTGTCGAAAAAAATGAAGAACAAACATTTCATTTAACTATTTACATTTCCTGTTTTTATATTAAGATAAATTGTTTATACTTCCTGTTTTTTATATTAAGCAAACTATTTTCTTTCTTCAAACCATTATCTAAATTTTGTTAATACAGGATAAATTGTTTTCTTACTAACTGTCAATTGTTTAATAAACTGTTAAAAAGATATCACTTGTTTTATTATCAACAAATGGCACCCAAGAGAAAGACTAGGACTGCGACTTCCAATAGCAATTCCGAAGAACAGACCAATGATACCGTGAACCAAATGTTCCATTTGATGCAACAACAAATGGTAATGATGCAGCAACAGATGCAGCAACAGCATCAGCAGATTCAACAACAAATATTACAACAGCCACCTTGTCCTGAGCCCCAGATACCACTAGCTATACCTATTATTACTTTTAAACAGCTTCAGTCGGTTAAACCTCCAGAATTTGATGGGTCAGCAGATCCTATTAAAGCTACCACTTGGTTGAAAGAAATAGAGAAAGCATTTGCGCTAGTAAAGATAGGTGAAGATGTTATTGCATGGATAGGTTTAAAGAGCTGCTCTTAGAGAAACATTTTCCTCGTTATGTGAAAAATCAAATGCAGATTAAGTTTTTGGAATTGAAGCAGGGAAGTATGTCCATAACAGAGTATGAAGCCAAATTTACTGAATTGGCTAGGTTTGTCCCAGAACAAGTTGATACTGAAGAAATGAGTCCAAAGGTTTCAAGAAGGATTACGACCGTGGATCCGTGGACAAGTTGTAGTTTTTGAATTAACGACGTATACCGCCATAGTCCAGAAAGCCCTGATTATTGAAGGGGAAAACGAAAGATCTCAAAAGGAAAGAGGACAGGGAAGTTTCCAAATCCACTCCAGTAGGAAGCCGGGATTTCAAGCCCGGACAAATTTGAATTTTAAAAGAATAGGACAAGGTATCCAGAAAATAGGTAATCGTTTCGAAGCCCCCAACCAATAGGGAATTATCACAGTCCAAGTGCCATACTGCAGAACTTGTGGACGGAAATATACTGGCGTCTGTATCAAAGTGGATATGACGTGTTTTAAATGCAAGCAGAAAGGGCACTATTCTAACTAATGTCCAACGGGAAAACAGCAGAGGTTATTTGCTATCAGTGTGGAAAGAAAGGGCATATCGCCAGGAATTGTAAAGGACCAGTAATGGAAGCTAGTATTCCAAAAGTGTTGGCATTACCTCCTCCACCGCCGCCTAATCAACCTAGAGCAAGAACTTTCAACATGACAATGAAAGAAGCAGTGCAGAGTCCTAGTGTAATTGCAGGTACGCTTTTAGTGAATTCCGTAGATTCAAAAGTATTAATTGATTCTGGAGCTACCCGTTCATTTATTTCTGTAGAATTCCTTGATAAATTACATTGCGAAACTGAATGGTTGGGCGAGACGTTAATTATAAAATTAGCAAATGACGACCAAGTTCCAGTAGATCGAGTATGTCTTGCATGTGATATAGAAATAGCCGGACATCATTTCTTCGTAGACTTGATTCCTTTTAAATTAGGAGAGTTTAACGTTATCTTGGGAATGAATTGGTTAGCTTTTCATAATGCTCAGATCGATTGCGCGAACAAGAAAGTCAAATTGCGAACAGCGAAAAATGCAATGGTAATGTTTAAAGGCGAAAAATAGCGGAAGAAATTTCTAACAGTAATGCAGACCAAACGATTGCTTCGACAGGGATGTGAGATGTATATAGCCTATGTATTAGATACCGAGAAAGGAAGTCCCAAAATAGAAGACATTCCGGTTGTATATGAATTTCCTGACGTCTTTCCAGATGAGCTTCCAGGGTTACCACCAGATTGAGAAATTGAATTTACGATTGACCTAGCGCCAGGTATAGAACCAGTTTTGAAAGCTCCATATCGAATGGCTCTAGTCGAGATGAAAGAATTGTCAACGCAATTGCAAGATTTTCTAGACCGAGGTATCATAAGACTCAGTGTATCCCCGTGGGGTGCACCGGTATTGTTCGTGAAGAAAAAAGATGCCAGCATGCGATAATGTATTGACTATCAGGAATTAAATAAGCTCACTATCAAGATATGTTTCCTTTACCGAGAATCGATGATTTGTTTGATCAACTAAAATGAGCCTCATGGTTTTCGAAGATAGATTTGCGATCGGGCTATCATCAATTAAAGATTAAAGCTGAAGATATCCCCAAGACTGTATTCCGTAATAGATATAGACATTATGAGTTTCTTGTAATGGCATTCGGTTTGACCAACGCGCCAGTAGCATTCATGGATCTGATGAACAGGGTATTCAAGAGGTACTTGGATAAATTCGTGATTGTATTTATTGATGATATCTTGATTTAATCAAAGACGGAAGAAGAGCATGCTGGGCACTTGAGGATAGCTTTGGAAATTCTGAGGAAAGAGCAACTGTACGTGAAATTCTCGAAATGTGAATTTTGGTCGAAGGAAGTACAATTTCTAGGGCACATCATTAGTAGGGAAGGCATTCAAGTCGATCCAGCGAAGAGTGAAGCTGTATTGAGTTGGGAAAGGCCGAAGACACCGACAGACGTTTGAAGTTTCTTGGGATTGGCAGGATATTATAGAAGATTTGTCAAAGATTTTGCGAAAATAGCAACGCCACTGACCAAGTTAACTCAAAAAAGTGAAAAGTTCGTATGGGATGGCAAATGTGAAGAAAGTTTCCAAGAGCTGAAGAATCGATTAGTAACTGCACCGGTACTTGTATTGCCAGACGAGCATGGAAATTTTGTCATTTACAGCGATGCTTCATACCGCGGATTAGGATGTGTATTGATGCAGCACGATAACGTCATTGCATATGCTTCGAGACAGCTAAAACCTCATGAACAGAAATATCCTATGCATGATCTGGAATTAGCAGCGATCGTATTTGTATTGAAATTTTGGAGACACTATCTCTATGGTGAGAAATGCGAAATCTACACGGATCATAAAAGTCTGAAGTACATCTTTACGCAGACGGAACTGAACATGAGACAACGTCGATGGATGAAATTGATTAAATATTATGATGTTACGATCAGTCATCATCCAGGGAAAGCGAACGTTGTGGCAGATGCGTTGAGCCGAAAAGAAAGATTGAATCTGTTAACTTCATGTGAAAAATTAGCCAAGGAATTTGACAAGTTGGAAATCAAAATTCGTGTTCCCAATGAATCTACTGAAGCTATCTACGCTATGACTTTTCAACCGGAATTACTAGAGAAGATTCGACGCTGTCAAGAAGAAGTGATGAGTCAAGATGACGACTTATCAGGAGAAGAAATTACAACCCAGAAGGATAATGAAGGAATTCCACGCTTTGTATCAAGAATCTGGATCCCTAACATGGCGGAACTGAAGGAAGAAATATTGCGAGATGCGCACAATTCGAAGTATTCCATTCATCCAGGAAGTACAAAAATGTACCGTAATCTGAAGGAAAATTTTTGGTGGCCGAATATGAAGAAGGAGATAGCGGAATGGTTAAGTAAATGCTACACATGTCAACAAGTTAAAGCGGAACATCAACGTCCGAGTGGATTACTGCAACCATTGGATATTCCGGAATGGAAATGGGAACATCTAGCGATGAATTTTGTGGTATGACTTCCAAGGACTAAAGAAAATCATGATGTGATATGGGTAATCATTGACAGACTAACAAAGTTGGCACATTTTCTACCAATTAATGAAAGATTTTTGCTCGACAAGCTAGTGCACTTGTATCTCAAAGAAATTGTGATGCGACATGGAGTTCCAATATCTATCGTATCTGATCGAGATCCCCGATTCAATTCAAGATTTTGGAGACAATTTCAAGAATGTCTTGGAACTAAATTAAACATGAGTACCGCTTATCATCTGCAAACCGATGGGCAAAGTGAAAGAACTATCCAAACAATCGAGGACATGCTACGAGTTTGTGTGATTGATTTCGAAGGCAGTTGAGATGAGCATCTACCTTTGGTTGAATTTTCTTACAACAACAGCTATCATGCAAGAATTGGAATACCACCGTACGAAGCGTTATATGGAAGAAAATGCAGATCACCATTATATTGGGATGAAGTTGGAGAATGCAAGGTTTTGGGTCCAGAATTAATTCAACGGACTAAAGAAAAGATAGAACTTATTCGCAAACGACTCGATGCAGCACAAAACAGACAACGCAAATATGCAGATCAAGCTAGGAAGGATATGGACTACCAAGAAGGAGAGCACGTGTTACTCAAAATATCACCATGGAAAGGATTAACCAAATTTGGCAACAAGGGTAAATTGAAGCCACGATACGTCGGACCGTTTAAAATTTTGAAGAAAGTAGGAAAAGTTGTGTACGAATTAGCTTTACCGCCTCATATACAACATATTCATAATGTGTTTCATGTGTCAATGCTTAAGCGATATAATTCTGATTCTAGGCATGTAATCGAGTATTAACCGGTAGATATTTAACCTGATTTATCTTTTGTATAACAGCCGATAAGAATCTTAGATCGGCGAGAGAAAGTGTTGAGAAATAAGTTGTGTCTTTAGTGCGATAATTGTGGAGAAACCCTATGGTTGAAGAATCAACCTGGGAATTTGAGAGTGAAATGTGAGAGAAATATCCTCATTTGTTTTCATAGTGAGATTCTGAGGACAGAATCCTATTAAGGGGGGAAGGATGTAACGTCTGGGAAATTACATCTGTTTTATATCATATTTATAATAAATTATGTGTGTTAATGTGTCATTTATGTGGAATTAACTGTCAAACCCTAATTGCTATGTGTTACGTGCATTCTGTGTCGTCGTGGTATTTTTTAAGATATTTTTCAGATATTTTATTTTTCTTTTATAGCTTTCATTTCAAAAGTTTTACAACCCGAATCATGATTTTAAAGCAGGTATTTCAAATAAAAAAAATGGGCCTTATTATTTATCAAACGGCTTTTACCATCACATTATTCTGAACATCTAGACATTTTATAAATTTTCTCGTTTTGCGAAAAATGACTTTTCCGGGCCCCATTGGGTGTTAAACCCCCCACAAAAATCACTTTTTTATTTTTATAAAATTATAGGACTTTCATTTATACCATTTCTTTGTATTTTTGCATTATTCACAATTTTTGGGAAATTTTGGCATATATATTGCATATATAAAATATTTAAAAATTAAATTTTAATACTCAAAAATTATAAAATTAGGGGCTTATTAATTTTAAAAGGTGTTGTTGTGGATAAAAAACTAAGGTTATTACTTGCTGTATTTAATACTAAGATTCGGGAGCTCAAGGCCTTTAATGGCTGCTCTCGTGTTTCGTGACTCAATCTGCCTTTACGAGATGCCTACGTATCTCTGTGAATTAGAGAATCAAGCCAAAAAACGTAGTTCTAATTGGTGGGGGTGAGACCCCTTATATAGATGTTAGGAGTCCTTGAATTGGACTTGGTATAGGAGACTTGGTGGGCAAGTCTCATAATTAGAATGGACTTTGGAGTCCTAGATAGTAGGAAACTGATTCCTTATCCTTTTAGGTCCCCTAGAGGCTAATCTCCAAGGATTTATATCCTTATCGGGACTCTTTTCAACATCTGATTTGTCCCTTATTAATTAATTACGAAATTAATTAATAATCAGGGCTTTTGGGCCTTTTTTATTCCATCAGGCCTGATCTGGTCCATCAGGCTTAACCTTTCTGGTTTGAGTATCATATATCTTTTTATTGGGCCTAGCAGCCCACAGCTTGTACAATTAATGCAGTATTTAATTATAGAAGCATAATTTATTTATCCCTATCATTTGCCCCCCAACTTTTTGGAAACATTGATTAGGTTTCGCAGAAGTTAAGTCTATTCGTTCCCTTACAGGGTTTCGTTTTTCCGTAAAGTGTGGAGCGACCTACACATTTACAATGAATTTTTCCTTTTATTCAGGAATTATCTTAATTTCAAGGAATTTTTCCCTTATTTCCGGGATTTTTTCCTTATTTTCTGGATTTTTCCCTAATTTTCTGGGATTTTCCCTAATTTTCTGGGATTTTCCCTAATTTTCTGGGATATTCCCTAATTTTCTGGGATTTTTCCCTAATTTTCTGGGATTTTCCCTAATTTTCTGGAATTTTCCCTAATTTTCTGGGATTTTCCCTAATTTTCTGGGATTTTCCCTAATTTTTTGGGATTTTTCCCTAATTTTCTGGGATTTTCCCTAATTTTCTTGGATTTTCCCTAATTTTCTGGGATTTTCCCTAATTTTCTGGGATTTTTCCCTAATTTTCTGGGATTTTCCCTAATTTTCAGATTTCCAGCCCTTTTTCGACCAGGATCCTAGTCGAAATTTCGACCTGGATCCTAGTCGAAAATAGGGGTCAGCCTTGCCATCCTGGTCGAAAGAATTCGACTAGGATCCACGACCTGGAATTCGACCAGGATCCTAGTTGAAATTTCGACCTGGATCTGGGACCTGGAATTCGACCAGGATCCTAGTCGAAAATTGGACCTGGATCTAGGTCGAAAATTCCACCTTTTTTTTTTTTAGCTTCTTGCCATGAGCCTATCGACTTGGATTTCGACTAGGATTCTAGTCGATATTTCGACCTGAATCGTGTTCGAAAATTCTTTGATTTTCTTGCTTCCTGGTCGAAGGATTTCGACTAGAATTCACGACCTGGAATTCGACCAGGATCCTAGTCGAACTTCGACCTGAGTTTTTAATCCTTTTTTTTTTTTGAAAGATGCTTGGTTTATTCGACCTCATTCCTGGTCGAAGTTTCGACCTCAATTCAGTCCCGTTATTCCAGCTTCTTGCCATGAGCCTATCGACTAGGATTTCGACTAGGATTCTAGTTGATATTTCGACCTGAATCCTGTTCGAAAATTCTTTGATTTTCTTGCTTCCTGGTCGAAGGAATTCGACTAGGATTCACGACCTGGAATTCGACCTGGATTCTGGTCTTTTTTCCCGTTATTTTCGGGTGTCTGCTCGAAAGATTTCGGGCAGGATTCACGACCTGGATTTCGACCTGGTTCCTGGTCTTCCACTAACCTTCTTTATTTAGCTTTAATTTAAGATATTGTATTTTCCAAATCCTAATTGGATTTGGGCCTGGCCTTTTTTGTTGGGCCTTATTAAATTTTACTGAGCCTCTATTATTGGGCTTTTCCAAATCTTATTGGGCCTCTTTTATTGGGCCTTTTCAAAATCTTATTGGGCCTCTTTTATTGATCTGGGCTTAATACACCCTGTTTAGAATGCTCTAGAATTCCTAGGAATATTCTTGAATATTCTTTTTCCTGGGCTTTTTCCTATGGGCTTTTGTCCTCAATGGGCTTTTCGTCCCTTCAACTTCCTTTTCCTCTTATATAAAGGAATGAGGAAAGGCCATTACTCCTCACTTTCTCATTTCTTAGTTTTCTTCTTCATCTTCCTGCTAAGATTCTCAGAGGAATAACAGCAAGTCAGAGCTCAAAGCCTTTTTCAGGAGCGCTTCTTCAGGTAAGATTCCTCCCTTTGCTTTTCGTGTCTATTTTTCCATTGTGTGCCACTTTAAGATAGCCTATTTACGTGCCCCTTACTTTTTTTCAGATGGCTGACAAAAGAATGACCCGTTTGGCCAAGATGAACGTGGCTAGAAAGTCCAACGATTTTCCTATTCGATCGAGGTATACTTCCTTAATCGACATGATCAACACTCGAGGGGACGAGTATCCGTCTGATGCGCATCTGGACGCGCACGATCATATCAGTGCTTTACGGGATCCCAAGGAGCTGGAAAAGTTGAGCAGCTACTTCAAAATCAAGGAGCCTTTTAAGCTGGTTCTTGCGGGTCCGGCCGACAGGGCCTGTCAGTGGAAGAAGGACGCGCTATGCATCTATAGGGATACTCTAAGGGCAGGTATTAGACTCCCTTTTCATCCATTCATTCCTTTGCTACTGGCTGATGTGGGCATTAGCCCTTGCCAACTTCCCCCTAATTCCTGGAGGTTGATTCTGTGCTATCTGTCGCAATGCGCCAAGCACAACGTCCCCACATCTGTTACTGTCTTCAGGAAGATTTTTCAGTTCAAAAACAGCCCTGATAAAAGTCCGGGTTGGGTTTCTATCAACCAGCGCCCCACTATCCCCCATATCGTGAATGGGAAGTCCATCCCTGACAACAACTTGGGGTGGAAGAAAGATTTTTTGTTTGTTATTTGGGAAGGTGGAGATTGGGGCTCCCTGTTTCGATCATCCTTTGGGCTGGCCGTGGATGGGAGCCCGAATGACATAACTTTGTCTGAGGAGGAGGCTAGAGGTTTCAACCTCCTTACGCAAGACAACGGCACTTCCCATTGTTGGGACCTTATCCGGGAGACCGTCCTGGTAGAACGCAGCCTTTCGCCCGTTAATAAGAAAAGTAAGTTCCCTTTCTTATCTCCTTTATTTCCTGCACTTTTATTTCATTGATTTTCAACTGACTTTGTTTGTTGCAGTGGCTGAGAAGATTGAGGAGGCTACCAAGCCGAAGGACCTGGAGACAGCCAGGATGAAGAGGGCTAGGAAGGTCTTTAAAGACCCTCGACTTGGTGATCGCTTCCCTGAGTTCCTCCTTCAGGCAATGGAGCCAAGCGAGGAAGGCCCCAACCAAGTTTTGCGCACCAAGCAGAGGCCAGGGGCCTATTTTCAACCTGCCTGGGGGATCCGGGGCAAGGACTCTATCGTGGGCAGCACGGCGCTGTCCAAGGAATGGTCTAAGCATTCCATCTCCCCGGTGGACTATCAAGATTTTGTCCTTCAACAGGACTTAGAGGGGAATGAGCTATTTGGAGCCCAGGCTCTGGCGACGGTACGTCCTTTACTTATGCTCTTCTTACTTATTTTTCCACGTTTCTTTTCTGAACTTTCGCTGTTTCTCTTGCAGGCTAACGCCCATTTCCAGGGGGCAATCCACCAAGCTAAAGCTTGGAAGGTTGGCCTGGAAGATGCCAACAAGAAGTTGGAAGAGGCCAACCAAAAAATAGAGGCCCTTGAAGCTCAACTGGCCTCTTCCACTTCTGACCTAGAGACGGCCCGGGCCGAAAATGTCATTCTGAAGGCGCAGAAGGACAAAGCCTTTGATGGCTGGATGGACACCCAAGAATTCAAGGACTTGATGGTGGAGCATGATGCCCTTCTTCACCCAGTTAGCTATAAAGAGGGCTGGGATGCTGCTGTGGAGGCCATCCAGGATGAGTTTCCCGAGGTCCTTGAGCAGTCTCCCTTTCCTTGCCCTGTGCGGGTTCCAGAGCTTGGAGGGGTTACTGAGAAGCTTGCTGTTATGATCAAGGACGGAGAGGAGGAAGATTCTTCCGAAGAGGAGTTCGAGCCTGTCGCTAAGAAGGCCAGGGTGGAAGAGCCTCCAAAAGCAACGCCTCAACAGCCAGCATCTCCTGCAGAGGGAACTTCTACAGGGACTTCGGAGGGGACAACCGAGACGTCCAAAGGAACGACCGAGACTTCCGAGGAGACTTCAGATAGTGGTTCTGAGGAATCTCAGCCTTCCAAGGCCTAACTTTTTGTATATCTTCTATTTGAACTTCATTCATATCTAAACTTGTCACCCTTCGGGGTTATATTTCATATGTTGCTTTTCTTCTTTCTGTTTTAACTTTACAATCTTAATATGCATTTGAACTTTAAACATCCTTAGATAGAAATAATTTCAAACTCTTTAATATGAAGTCTGGTTTTCCAAAACCTTACACAGCATGGGTTCGACCCTAATCAACAATAACTAGACAATGTAAATTCTACTGGAATATAAAATCCTACGCAAGCAAAGCTTCATGGTGCTTTTAAACCTACTTGTCAATGACAAGTGAGAATCGTACTTCACCTATCTTACACGTAGTAAACCTTCAGGTTTTGTGCGTGCCAGGTCCTCGGGACTTCAAAACCTTCCATAGTTTCCAGCTTGTAGGTTCCTCTACCCTGAACGCTCTTGACTCTGTACGGCCCTTCCCAATTTGGGGCAAGCTTTCCTTTCTGTCCAACACCAGAAGCCTCTATTTTTCTCAAGACTAGATCTCCTTGTTTAAAAAATCTCTCTTTAACCCTTAGGTTGTAATAGAATGAAGCCTTTTTATGATATTCTACTATCTTGGCATGTGCCTCATCTCGCACTTCATCAATTAGATCCAGGGCTAACCTCTGCCCTTCCTCATTTTCTACAGCATTGAAAGTCTGAATCCTTGGAGAGGAATGTGATATCTCCACGGGAACTACTGCTTCTGCCCCATATGCCAACATGAAAGGAGTTGCTCCTGTCGTGACTATACAGGTAGTCCTATAGGCCCATAATATTGGAAGTATCTCATCCACCCAATTATTTCTTGACTTCTCGATCCTCTTTTTTAGTCCATCCAGGATTATCCGATTTGCTACCTCTGCTTGCCCATTGGCTTGCGGGTGAGCCACAGAGGTGAATCGTAACTCAATTTCATTTTCTTCACAATACTTCTTGAATTCCTCATTGTTGAATTGTGTTCCATTGTCAGTGATGAGGATACGGGGAATTCCATATCGGCACATAATGTTTTCCCACAGGAATTGTGCAACCTGCTTAGTTGTGATTTTGGCCAAGGGTTTGGCTTCGATCCACTTGGTGAAATAATCAATGGCTACAATCAGAAATTTCCTTTGTGCCGTGGCCATAGGAAAAGGCCCTAGAATATCCATCCCCCACATGGCAAAGGGAATAGGCGAGTTGATAGAGGTCAGCATCTCGGGGGGTTGTCTAACAACTGGTGCATGCTTCTGACAGCGATCACACTTCTTCACATATTCTTTGGCATCAGCCATCATCTCTGGCCAATAGAAGCCTAAACGAGTTATCTTATGAGCCAAGGCCCTGCCCCCCAAGTGTTGTCCACAAATACCTTCATGCACTTCTTCAAGAGCCAAGCGTGCCTCATCGGGCCTGAGACACCTCAAGTAGGGAACCACGAAAGATCTTTTGTAAAGAATCCCATCTATCAAAGAGTACCTTAGTGCCCGAACAGTTAACTTCCGTGCTTCAGTTGCATCACTTGGCAACCAACCGGTCTGAATGTGAGCCTTGATGGGATCAATCCATGACGTCCCCAAGCCTATGGGAGCCAGCAGCTTAACATCTATGCTTCGTGTCTTCAAAACACGGAAGTACACACTTCCTGAACTTTCTTCAATCTCAGACGAAGCGAACTTTGATAGCGCATCTGCCTTAACATTTTCTTCCCTTGGAATGTGTTCAACATGGCACTCATTAAATTGGGTCATCACAGCCCTTACTAGGCGGACATACTTAGCCATCGTATCATCCCTTGCCTCAAATTCTCCCTTTATCTGGGATATGATCAGCTTCGAGTCTCCACGGACCTTTAAGTTTTTGACTCTAAGTGTCCCAGCTAGACCAAGGCCAGCTATCAGGGCTTCATACTCTGCCTCATTGTTTGTGGTTGGAAAATCTAGCTTCATCGCATACTCAATTAAGAACCCATCAGGGCTTTGCAAAACCAACCCTGCTCTACTGGAATTTGTTTTTGATGCTCCATCAAAATAGAGAACCCAATATTCTTTCTCCTTGTCATTCTTTTTCCTGTCCCCATTGTCGACTCCCTTGTCTTGAGGTATGGTATCTTCCTGCCCCCCGACTTCTTGGTTGGGTATGGTACATTCCACCACGAAGTCAGCTAGTGCCTGGGCTTTTATAGCCGTACGTGGCTTATACTTGAGATCAAACTCTCCCAACTCTATTGCCCACTTAATCAGTCTCCCACTTGCCTTGGGACTGTGAATGATATTTCTCAGTGGCTGATTTGTTAGCACTTCAATCTGGTGAGCTTGAAAATAAGGACGCAGCTTTCTTGAAACCATTACCAAGGCTAAAGCAAATTTCTCTATAGTTGAATAATTCAACTCAGCACCATGCAAAATTTTGCTGACATAGTATACGGGTTTCTGGACTTTCAGTTCTTCCTTAACCAAAACCGCGCTCAAGGCGCTCTCTGAAACAGCCAAGTACAAGAATAAAATTTCACTCAGAACTGGCTTGGCCAACAACGGGGCCTGGGCCATATACTTCTTTAACTCTTCAAATGCCTTCTGGTTTTCCTCATTCCATACAAAGTCTTTGATGCTCTTTAGCGATTTGAAGAATGACAAACACTTTTCCCCCGACTTGGAGATGAATCGTCCTAACGCAGCAACCCTTCCTGTAAGCTTCTGAACATCCTTAACAGTTTTTGGTGGTTCCATGTCCAGGATCGCCTTTATCTTATCCGGGTTAGCCTCAATTCCCCTCTTTGAGACCATCAGTCCCAAGAATTTTCCAGATCCTACTCCGAAAGCACACTTCGTCGGATTCAACATCATCTTGTGGTACCTCAGGACCTCAAAAGCTTCCCTTAAATGGGCTATATGATCAGTCTTTACTAGACTCTTGACTAACATGTCATCAACATAGACTTCCATAGTCTTACCAATAAGATCCTTAAAAATTCTATTCACCAACCTTTGATAGGTGGCTCCTGCATTCTTGAGACGAAACGCCATAACAAGATAACAATAAACACCAAAGTCAGTGATAAATGATACCTTTGGAATGTCATCCTTATGCATTTTGATCTGGTTGTATCCGCTAAACCCATCCATGAAACTCAGCATCTCATGTCCAGCGGTGGCATCAATCAAAGTATCAATTCTAGGCAGTGGAAAACAATCTTTGGGGCATGCATCATTCAAATCGGTGAAGTCTATAGACATCCTCCACTTTCCATTAGCCTTCTTCACCATTACAGGGTTTGCTAATCACTCCGGAAATTGAATCTCCTCAATGAAACCAGCCTCTAAGAGCTTTTCCACTTCCTGCTTTATAGCCTCTTGTCTTTCCGGGGCAAAATTTCTTTTCTTTTGTTTCACTGTCTTCCGGCTTGGATCTACGTTTAGCTTGTGAGTAATTAACTCCGGGTCTATGCCTGGCATATCAGCTGCTGACCATGCAAACACATCACTATTTTCTTGCAAAAATTTCACTAACTTCCCTCTAAGGGGCTCCTCTAATGTGGCTCCAATGAAAGTCGTCCTCTCAGGATTCTCGGGGTCTAAAGGAACCGAAACCAATTCTTCTGCTGGCCTTCCTCTATTCTCATCATTTTCTCGAACATCCATATCTTCAATAGGAAGAACCTGCCCCCCGACTCCATCTGCCCTCAAAGAGGCCACATAACAGCTTCTAGCCATTTTTTGATCTCCTCTCTCTTCTCCAATCCCGTTTCAGGTGGGAAACTTCATGATTGAATGGTAGGAAGAGGGGACTGCCTTGAAGGCATGTATCCCTGTTCTCCCCATGATAGCATTATAAGTTGAACTAGCCTTTACGACCACGAAATCCAGCATCTACGTTGCTTGCCTTGGCTCCGTACCTATGGTGGTTGGCAATTTGATTATCCCTTCCATAGGACATTCTACTCCAGCAAATCCATATATCGGTATGTCGGTTGGTGTTAACTGGGAGTCGTTATACCCCATCCTTAGAAAGGTGTCGTGGAGCAAGATATCCACAGAAGCACCATTATCCACAAGGACCCTCTTAACCGGGCTATTTCCTATTATTGGTGTTATGACCAGCGGGTCGTCATGGGGAAACTTCACACCCTCTAGGTCGGAATCATCAAAAGCCAATGTTACTTCTGTCCTGGCCCTCTTCGGGGCTTCTCCAACAATATGCATAACCTCTCTAGTATATGCCTTTCTGGAATTTTTGGACAATCCAGCAGCAGTTGGACCTCCAAAGATCGTGTTTATCACAGGCCCTCGAGGTCTCGGCCCTCCATAAATGGTGTTTATAACTGGTCCTCTAGGCTGGGGGTTTCGCCCCTGATCGTCTTGGTCCCTCCTACGATCCTCAAAGTTCTTCCTTCCATTATTATTCCTATCCCCTCCTTCTCCAGTGTATTTGTTCAATCTTCCTTTTCGAATGAGGAACTCAATTTCATCTTTCAATTGTCCACACTCATCGGTGTCATGGCCAACATCTTTGTGAAACCTGCAATACTTGCTCTTATCTAGCTTGGCGGGATCGGCCTTCAAGGGCTTAGGCCAGCGAACATCTCTGTCTTTCTCAATCTCCATCAAAATCTGACTTCTAGGAGCATTAAGCTTAGCGTATTCAGTGAACTTTTGCCCAGGTCCTCCCTTCTTGGGGGTTGAATCAGGGTTTTGTTCGGTTCTAGGATATTTGTCCTTTGCAATATATTCTAAATCAGTTTTTCGCTTCTTGCCTCCAGTGGGCTCATTACTTACTACGGTTTTCCTCATGCTTTCTTCCACCTTGATATACTTCCCTGCCCTCTCTTGGAGTTACAACATGTTTTCAGGGGGACGTTTGGCCAAGGACATCTTGAAAAACTCATCCATGGTTCCTTGTTGTAGTGCTATCATGGCTACCTTATCATCAAGGTCCGGTACTTTTAAAGCCTCCTTTGTAAAACGATTCAGGTAATCTCTCAAGGATTCCTTAGCTCTCTGCACAAGACTCATAAGGGATGCTGAACTTTTCTCATGGACTCTTCCACTGATGAATTGCTTAATAAAAGCCTGACTTAATTCTCTGAACGATCCAATAGAATTTGGGGGCAGGCGACTGTACCATCTTTGAGCCATACCCGACAGGGTTTGAGGGAAGGCCCGACACTTTATAGAATCATTCACGGGTTGCAGCAGCAGTGCATTAGAGAATGTCCTAACATGATTTGCGGGGTCTCCCGTGCCATCATAGGCTTTGATAGTGGGCATCTTGAATTTCCTTGAGATATGGGCATTCATTATCTCTTCTGTGAAGGGTGGAGTTGGATCATCAGGATCTCCAAAGAGAAGGAGATTGCTTGGATCAGTTCTTGGGACAACAGCCCTTCTTCTTACCGGACCATCCAGGTCTATGACAGGAGGAGGATTTCTCCCCCTAGGAGGTATCTGGGGTCTGGTGGCCTGGTGAGCCTCCAAATCACGCCTCAGCCTTTGGATTTCAGCCTCATGAGCCCTGATCCTTTCCTGCACTTCTTGGGGATTCGCCCCTGGGGTGCTTTGGGGGCGTTGCCTTCCATCGGCCATTGGCTCTTTTCCAGGACGCCTCCTTCTCGGGGCCACTTCATCATCCGAAGATTCGGAGTCTCTCTCAGTATAAGGATCAGAAAATTCCCGATCCTCAGGAATAGGACCCAAACCTCGTATATAGGGGGGTGACTGCCCTCGTACTTCGCCTCGCCCAGCATATCCGCTTCCTCCAACCTCAGGGTGAAGGGGCATCCCATAAGGGGGGTTAGTAGTAACAACAGTTGAATATTCATACCCGACGGGTCGAGAATTCACAGGTACATGTACTTGTTGAACTTGAGGATTCGTACCTTGAATAGTCGGGGGAGTTGTCCCTTATGGCTGAGGTTGAGTTGCCCCTGTCTGGGCTTCCCCCTGAGTAGATGCATAAGTTGAATGGGGAGGAACCTCCACAGTTGATGAAATCACCTGGGTTGTCTCTGATGGTGTTCCTTCCTCTAGAGCTCCAATTGTTCTCTGTGTTCTCGCCATGGTTGTTGTTGCTTTTCCCACAGACGGCGCCAAATGTTGTGGATAAAAAACTAAGGTTATTACTTACTGTATTTAATACTAAGATTCGGGAGCTCAAGGCCTTTAATGGCTGCTCTCGTGTTTTGTGACTCCATCTGCCTTTACGAGATGCCTTCGTATCTCTGTGAATTAGAGAATCAAGCCAAAAAACGTAGTTCTGATTGGTGGGGGTGAGACCCCTTATATAGATGTTGGGAGTCCTTGAATTGGACTTCGTATAGGAGACTTGGTGGGCAAGTCTCATAATTAGAATGGACTTTGGAGTCCTAGATTGTAGGAAACTGATTCCTTATCCTTTTAGGTCCCCTTGAGGCTAATCTCCAAGGATTTATATCCTTATCGGGACTCTTTTCAACATCTGATTTGTCCCTTATTAATTAATTACGAAATTAATTAATAATCAGGGCTTTTGGGCCTTTTTTATTCCATCAGGCCTGATCTGGTCCATCAGGCTTAACCTTTCTGGTCTGAGTATCATATATCTTTTTATTGGGCCTAGCAGCCCACAGCTTGTACAATTAATGCAGTATTTAATTATACAAGCATAATTTATTTATCCCTATCAGGTGTAGAATTAGGGCCTTAATTTTAATTAGGAGTATTAATTTCACTACTATAAATAGCCTAATTTTTATTTAATTATTATTAATAATTAATCAAAAATCAGAAAATAATAAAAATTCTCTGCAAACCGGGTCGGGTAGAACAGTTTCGGGTTGAAGAATCAATCAAGGATTTCTCACTGATTACAGCATCAAAGCGTGTGATTCGAGTACTCAAATCAAAGGTTTTCATCTGTTCTTTCTCTTTTTTATTTCAATTTCATGTTTTAATGCATCGTTTTGATTTTCAATTTCTAGGGTTTATGTTCGAATTAGGACTTTTTGATTCTAGGGTTATTATAATGTTTTGATGATTGATATAGCTTTGTTAAGTGATTTCCAGTCGATTCATGGTGTTTAATTGAATGAATGATGTCTGGATAGTAATATTCGATTACTAGGGTTTATGTTCAAATTTCAAAACATAGCTTCATGATTTCTGTGAATATTTGGTTCCTGAATTATTTGGGCTTTCATTATTCGTGTTATTAGCTTTGATTTGCACTATTAAGCATTGAGTTTCATGTATAAATGAAGAAGTTGGTATTTTGGCCAGAGTTTTAATCGGGTTTGGCTGGAGATGAAGTTTCAAGGATGATTTTGGTCCTTTTTCAGTTGATTGAAGTTGGGGAAGTAATTTAGAATGATTTGGGATCAAAAACAGTACCAAACGGTGCTTGGTTGGCCGAGAACAGAAGTCGCCGGAGTCCGGGAAACCCACCAGAATCTGGAAATTTTCCAGTGTGTTCATCCCCGACCCGGGATGTTCTTGATGACCCAGTTGCAACCCGATTTGCAACCCGGGTTTGATCTGTTTTTGTCAGGATTGGTTTTATGACAAATGTTTCTGTAAATTATTTTTATTTTTATTTTATTTTAATTATAAAATCAGTTTTATTCATTTTATAAATTGATTAATTAATTATTTAATTAATTGATTTATATTATAAATAATTCTGAAATATTTTCTAAAAATCAGATTTAATTATTTTCTTAATTATTAATTAATTAATTAATTATTAATTATTCAAAAATGATTAATTATTTTGATAATTAATCAGATAATTTTCAATAAATCATAATAAATTCATTTTAATTCCAAAAATTATAGAAAAATCATGTTTAATTATAATCTTTCTTAAATAATTATTTAAAAATTATTTTTAGGGTTTAAAAATTAGTTATAATTATTTATATTAAATAATAAATTGAATTGTCCGTGTTTAATTGATATTAAATAGACCGTTAGTCCGATTCGAGCGAAACAAAAGCTCTTTGACTTAGAAAAATGAATTATTTTCATTAAAAATAATAATAAAACCTAATTTCTTCTAGAAATTAATTTACTTTGTTATTTGTTTGATTATAAGTCGAATCGTGTGCCGAGACGAGTCCGAAAAATTCCCAAAAAATAGGAAAAGAGTCAAATAATGATTAGTTGAGCGATCAGCGAGTCGATTTTGATTCTAAAATTTATTTTAACTATAAAAATGACTATGTGCTTATGTGTATTATGTGGTTAATCGAATCTTATTTGCTAATATATAATATACAAGTCAGTCATAAGTGCATGGGTAGACAGTAGGAACGATGTGAAGTCGGTTCAAGACGCAATTGAAATACGAAATGACTAAGCCAGTCTATTTCTCTAACAGAAGCTAAGCCAGCAAGGCAGGTTGAGTCGGTGAAAGACGAAGGTGATATAATTTAAGTGAGTCGCGCAAAAGGCAAGTTTTCCCCTATTCAACTTTCAGAATAGTGATATTTCTTTAGATTCTTATCACGCTTGCACTCTTTTAATTCTTGTTCATATTTCATTTCGATTTTTGATTTCTCCTTTTCCTTGAATTTCTTATTCATATTCCAATTGTTACTCACATATATTGATATATTCTGGTGATTAGAATATATCAAAGCATACTGATTGTTCCGGTTGCTACTCCATGGACTGGATAATGATTACTTTTGGGGATTAAGTTTACTTAATCCTAAGGACCGGGATATAACAGGATCCTTGAGATGGGCCGTAGTGCCTGGGTGCCCGATTGGATCTATTTAGTGGGATATAGATATGCATTGTATCCTGGCTGATTAGCAGGGAATAGATGTGAACTTGTGTCCAGTTTAGTTCGTTTGTACTCGCCAATAGTGGCCTTCTTTCTATTCTCGTGGGGTTATATCTTTGCAGATATACCCAGGTTACCGATTCAGTTAAATTGTTTTAACACTGTTTATATTTTGTGGACATGTTGAGCAATTTTTGGCTCACCCCTTTTTGTTATTATTCACCTTATTGTTTTCAGTTAAGACGGAATATGAAACCCATCAGGACTTGAGTGATAAAAAAGCAGGTCAAGCCTCGGGATCCTCTCATACCCAAGGTGTTGATCCCAATCCAGGAAGAAAGCTTTGAGTTGCCCGAACAGGTGGAGTGTAGATTGTTAGTATGTGTGTTTGAATAAAAGATGAAATTAGTTTAAAACTGGTTAGACAATGGTTTGTAATAAAGAGAGTTTTTAAGACTTTGAATTTGGTTTGTAATAAAGTAGTTAGTGGTTCTTGTTTTCATACTTCAACCTAAAAAGATCATGGTTAGTGTTAAAGAGGTTTAGATATATTTCTTTATTATTTATTATTAATCAGATTATACAGGTTTGATGATTAGCTAGTAACCCCCAGACTTATACTCCGGGTCTGGAGGGCGTTACAGATGATGAGCCAAAATCCACATTTTGAAACTGTCAAATAATATTCTCAATATTGTCTTGTGTGACATCTTCTTTGTCCACAAGATCTTTGTATTTAGGTGATGGTTTTGATTCATTAAACACTATGTTCATTGATTCTTCCACCACTAGAGAATTTAAATTAAATACTCTATAAGCTTTGCTATTTATTGAATATCCAAGAAATATACCTTCGTTTGATTTTGGATCAAATTTTGTAAGGTAATCTTTGGAGTTTAATATATAACATTTACTTCCAAATACTCTAAAGTAATTAACTTTAGGAGTTTTACCAAAATAAAGCTCATATGGAGTCTTTTGAATTATAGGTCCTAATAAGACTCTATTTAATATATGGCATGCAGTAGACATTGCCTCGGCCTAAAAATATTTAGGATGACAATATTCATTTATCATTGTATTTGCCATTTCTTGTAATGTTCTGTTCTTCCTTTTAACTTTCAACTACTCCGTTAGATTGAGAAGTATAAGGAACAGAAAAGTTATAAGTAATACCATTAGTTTCACAAAAACTTGTAAAGTTTGAATTTTCAAATTATTTACCATGATCAGTTCTTATATAGACTATGGTATAATTTTGTTGGTTTTGAATTCTTTTGCATAGAGAAAAAAAGGATTTAAAAGCATCACTTTTGGTTTTGAGGAATTATGTCCACGTAAATCGTGAATAGTCATCAACAACTAGCAAAGTATATGAACATCCTCCGAGACTTTGTACCGGGACTGGACCGATAAGATTCATGTGTAAAAGCTTGAGAGGTCGTGAGGTAGATAACATAAATTTTGCTTTGTGAGAGGCTCGTATTTGTTTGCCAATTTCACAAGCTTCACATATATGATCCTTTTTATAATTTAATTTTGGTATTCCTCGTACATGTTCTTTAGTTGATATATTTTTAATCAACTTCATGTTTGTGTGTCCTAATCTTCGATGCCACAATCAAGGGTCATCTATAGTAGTGATTAGGCATATATTAACATGCTTACTCATGTCACATGTATAGACATTTTTATCTCGAGGACATGTAAGGACTAATTTTCCATCTTTGTTAAAAATAGAACAATGAGTAGGATAGAAAATTACCTTATTTCCATTTTCGCAAAGTTGATTTATCGAGAGAATATTGTACTTTAATCCCGTGACTAGTTGTACGTTGGATATCTTGAAGTACTCGTTCCCGATGTCACCGATGCCAATAATGATACCTTTACTGCTATCTCTGAACTTGACACTTCCAGCAGTGACTTTTTTAATGTTTTTCAAGAGTGACTAATTACCGGTCATATGTCCTGAACAAGGTACCACAAGTATTGCTTAGCAGTAAAGAAAACCTCTTGATTTGAAGTGGAGATTTCCTTTGAAGTAGATGCATCCCCGATAGCCATTAAGCATAGATTCACAATTTCTTCACTAGCTTCCGGAGCTTCTTCATCTTCACTTAAATCCCACCCATTCTCAGCCACGAGAGATCGTCCTTTTATAAGTTTAGGACATTCTCGTTTAAAGTGACCAGGTTGTTTACATTCTTAACACACCTCTAGTATTTCCTCCGTATTTTATTCTTTTTGTTTGGGAGGAGTGTAAGTAAGAGTGTTATTATTATAGACATTAGTATTTTTCATACCTTTGCCTTTATTATAGCTCGTTGACGTAAAATTACTCTTATAGTTAAGCATGTAATTTTGAGAGTAATTTGGCTTTCCATTAGAGTTAAAAACTCTTTGTTGATTTATTGATTTAAGGAAGCCTTTTCCGTATCTTTGAGCTTTGCTTTGAAGCACACGACGTAGTTGTCTCGTAAGTAAAGCAATTTCACTTTCATCGAGATTTTGGATTTCTTCGTTTAATTCATTGTCGTTTTCTTCTTCATCTATTAGTATAGATTTTGAAGCCATATTTTTCTTTTTGTCTTCCACTTTTGGAATGACTTTTTCTTGTAAATTATCTTCTTCGTATGTACTAAGATTTCCAAATAGATATCTATTTTATAATCATTGAGATTGTGCATCTCTTTGATTGTGGTTAGTTTAACCTTCCAACTTAGAGGTAATGATTTAAGAACTCTTCGGTTCTTTTCATTTGGTGTATAATTCTTTCCGAGTTGAGATAGTTCATCGACAATGCAAGTGAATCTAGTTTCCATGTCAATGATATTTTCTCCTTCTTGGAGTTTAAGGTTCTCGTATTCTTGGATCAAAGTGTCCATTCGAGAATCTTTTATATCAGTGGTTCCTTCGTAGGTAACCACTAGTTTATCCCACATTTCTTGTGCTGACTTGTAATTATTTACTCTTTTATATTCTTTTTCAGCAAGTGCACTTGTGAGTACCATTTCTTCCTTAGCATCTATATTCATTCTTTCTTCCTCTATTAGGTTATATTCACTAACCTTCTTTTCGATGATGATGTCATCAACCGTTTTGGTAGGAATAACGATTCCATCTTCTATGGCCATCCAAACTCTGACTCCTTGAGATCTAACATAGATGCGAAACCTCATTTTCCATGATGCAAAGTTGGTGTAGTCAAATAGAGGAGGGCGAGAGCTAGATAGACCTTCACCACAACCAATGGTATTTAGATACGTCATTTCAGATCACTTTTTGTTGTGCCTGTAAATCTGTAAATCACTTAACAAACACGTTAAAAAGTACTGCTCTGATACCAATTGTTAGGTCCCGTAAAAGGGTTGTTTTAAGCTAGAAAGGGGGTTGAATAACTTAATTGCCAATTTAAAAATTATTATGGCATTTTAGAAATATTTATCACATTTTAAATATTTTACCGATGCAGATTATATATGCTAAAATAAAAGACAAGGAAGAAAATACCATATGAGAGATTTTATCCTGGTTCGCGATGGCGCAACATCTAATAGATTCGCTCACCCCTACGTCCAGTCCCTGAGCTCCTCTCCAGGACCCGAGTTTTCCCTTAAAATAACATTGCTCCTTACAAAGGTGGAGAATCCTTTACAACCCCGCAAATATATGTCTTGGTGCGTAACTCTGGGTTACCACCTCAAAATAAATATGCAAAACCTACACAACCTATCTTAGACAATAACACCCTGTTATTTCTTCAAAGTTGATGTAGAACCCTTGGTGTAGTCTTTGTCCTTCTAAGCTTTTTCCGGTCTTAGATCTCAGTAGTTCGTCTTTGGTCTTTCCTCTTCCTCACGGTGCAAAGACTACTAACTCCCCGTTAATAAGTCTAGGACTTGGGTTTTAGAACGAGAATCACCTCACTATACTTCACCTCACTGCAAAACGAAGAAGACAATATCTACAAAATAATACCCATTATAGATAAAAAAAGAGTTTGGACTAGTGATATACTTAACTAGACCGGATGACGTACAAATATTCTTAAAAGAATATTAATGTATACTTTTCTTTATATTAAATGAATGTTAGAGTATACTTGGTATTACTTCGTTTTGAATAATATATCTTATTTCCGAAGTAATAAATATATCAATTCCTTGGTGAAGCGTTATAGCTTTCGGATCTTTGATAAAATAATTTCTCGTGTAATATAGTCGTATGTAGACTTTTATAAATCGAGAACATTACACTTATTCTTTAACTATTTGCACTTATAAAATATTTGGCCGAGAGATTAAAATGTGCGTAATTTGAACACAATATATCACAATATATAAGAGCAGAGTTTAAATTATATTAGCACAATTTATATGTGTATATATATTATACAATATAAGCTTTAAGTTTTTCTCACGAAACACTGAAGATGCTAGTAAGGGAAATCGCTTAATTCTTATACAATTATATATATACTTATATTTAATTAAAAGCTTTAAGTTCTTCCCACGAAACACTAGAGGTGCTGGTAAGAGAATTCACTTAAATCTTTTAACTAAATATAATAAATATGTATATATAGATATATATAATATAAGCCTTAAATTTTTCCCACGAAACACTAAAGGTGCTAGTAAGGGAAGTCGCTTAAGTCTTGTTAAACAATTATAACAAATATATCAATATATGGCCAAAAAAGGGCGTTTAAATTTAAAGAATAAAATGCTAGCTTTGTAATTTAATTCCCACAAAACACTAAGGGTGCTAGTAAGGAATATAAACCAAGCGTTGTATGAAATTATCACTTCGTGCTAGAAGTGTATAATTTTTTGAAAAGAATCCTTGTACGGATTTATTTTTCTTCAAGTTATTCGATATAAGAGCTTGTACAGATGAAGAGAATATGGTATTAAGTTTCTTATATTAATATTAAGAGTGGTCGGTTAAGATTCAGATGAAAGCTAAGAGGTTTACCACTTTTAAGAGATGAACCGAAAAGTTCGTCGGAAAAATTCGCCGGAGGTTCGGCCGGATTTTGGCTTGTTGGTCGAATTTGGGCAGTCATTCGGGAGACAAGAAAGTGGTGTCGATGAGCTTTTCTTGGGATTATAGAGCTTGGTTGGTTGAACTAAGCTTGAAGATCAAAAACCTTAAATATATGATATATATTTGTAAGAGAGAAGGTTTTTGAGATGAAGTATTTTGGTTTGGATTTTAGAGAGTGTGTAGAGAGAATACTTCTTGAAAATTCCCAACAATTAATTAGCTCTTAGCTTGTATCGATAGATGGTGGGGGGTGGGTGTTAATTTATAGAAGGGATTAGGTGAAGGGAGTGGTTGAGATTGAGTTAAATTGAATGGTGGATGAAGAGAGTGGTGTGGATTGATGACAAAGAGGATAAGGTATGTTTGTTTGCAACTTGCATATAGGACAAACAAGAAAAATCCCAGCAACTATTAATTATATAATAATGGTTATTAGCTTTTTCAATTAATCATTAATTACTTAGTTAATTAAGTAATTAGCACCATTAAATATAACGACTTTGAAAACCCTTTAATAAATACAACCAAAAATATTATAATTACCTAAATATCATAAAATTATGATCTGCAAGTTTTGGTCAATTTTAGTCAAAGTTAGCTTGGTCAAACACTCTGTCAAAGTCTTGGTCAACACCCTGAAAAATCACACCAGGACAAAGTTTCTTTAAAATTACGAAACTTTAACCATGCATATAAAATACCATTTAAGTGACAAATCTTATGTTTCAAGATTTTCTGGCAAGTGGAAGTATTTTATTTGGATTTAAAATGATTAAATCAGGGTTCGGTTCCAAATAAAATATGAACGATCTTTTATGAAGGAAGATAGACTTTGTTGGCTCAGTTTGGGCTATAATAAATACTTAGAATATATTTCCTTAAATATAAAATATTTTTAGAGTGTGGGAAATATTTTTAAGTATTTAAAAGTATTTTTTCTGATAAATAATATATTTGAGATACAAGAGAAAATTACTTTAAAAAAATGAGGAGGGGGATAAAATGAGATATTAATATTCCTTTATCAAATATTAATTTATAGGAGTGTAAAAATATATCTTTGGATTTATAAATGTTTATGAAGTGAAAGATATATATTTTATCCCTTTTAAAAATATCTGTTTTTGAAATAAATTTAGCACTAGCCTTATAAAGAATGTCCAAATTCTGATATTCCTTTTTCAAACTTGTTGCCTTAATAATATTGCAAGAGAGCCTAAGAAAGATCATATTTCGGATAGTTCTTTTACGATCTCATTGCTTTGGAGTATATTCCTTTAAAAATATATATTTTGATTTTCAGCAAATTAGAATATCTCTTGTATTTATAAAAAAATATAAATACATTTCGAAAAAATATTTTTTAAAATATTTTGCTAGATATGGCTTTTTCACTTTTGATTATGTCAATTAAATTCATGCTTATTTGGAGAGGATATACGTGTTTTAAATTTTACATTAAATTATGCAAATACAAAAATAAATAATTAATCGAAGATGTCCTTTTACGTCGGGATACAATCACTAACCGACGGATGAACAATATCCACTGGTATAGAGGAAATGATAGAGTTTGGTGTGGAAAATATTGTGGACTCTGTGCAGATTGATGAAACTTTGGCACAGAAGTCTCAACAGTTCCTGAAAGAATTGGCAAGTGAGCTAACAAATCATCTAAAAGATGATGCTCATTTGCATTGAATTTTGGCTTCTCCAACAGAGTTAAAGAAGGAGAATCAGGGATTGATGTGTTGATCATATCCACATCTAGAGAGTTGGTGGGAGAGTTTTGTGTGTGTGGTGCTTCTATTATTAAAGATTTTGGATGTGACTCCATATTTATTGGAGCCACATCAAACTGAATTTGAGATGGTGCAGTAACTGAGTCTTTAGCTGTAGTTTGCACTGTGTGTGATCCCTGTGCATTCCCAATGTGTTTAGATTTCTTCTTTATGGCATAAGTTTGGGGTAAGCTTGTGTCCTTTACCCTCTTGGCTTGTGCTCTTGGCTGAGAGCTTTGTTCAATAATCACATCCTTTTGGGAGGATGCAACTAGCAATGAGCTATTTTCCTTATTAATCACCGCAGTTTGTTGGAAAACTGCAGTGTGGCTAGGATTGGATTCACTCACCTCTCCAACCTTATTCTTAGGGCTTCTTTGATGTTCATCCTGTCCCTCACCTACCTCACTCTCCTTCACACTCCCCTCTTGGTGTTTGGTAGATTTTGCAACTGGAATCTTTTGAGAGACACTAGAGTGTGGTTTCTTTGATTTGATTTTTGAAGTTTTGGATTTTGTGGCTTGGGTAGGCATCTGTTGGGTCAATGACACAGATGTCATATCCACAGTCAATGGCAAAGAAACTTGAGAGATGGAAGGAGTAGAGACAGAAGTATTTACCTCAGGCAAATAAATAAGGGGTACTTCCTTTTGGTGATCAGCTGAGTTTAAATCTACAATTACTCTCCTTTCTTAAACCCAACAATCCAGTTTGTTGGTTGGGTTCTAAATCACAAGATCCTCACAAATATGGTTAGCAATAATCATAAAGAATCTAGCATAATAAACATGCCTAGACCTCTTTTTGATCTCCCCTAACTTGTAACCTAACTCAAACATGATAACATCACTAAAATTATAGTAATTATCAGTAAGTAGCATGTAGAGCATGTTAAGCATGGTAGTGCTGATAGCATCAAAGTTGCTTATCTTACCAGAAAACACCTTGGTAACTACATTGCACATATAACTCCTCTCTTTCCTAAGACCTAGCCTCCTAATCTCACTTAACTTAGTGGTAGGAAGTGCATAGCCAATAGAATTAAGTAAGCTAACTAAATCAACAACTGTGTGTGGTTTAGTAGTAGTGTTATCAGGAATTTTAAAGCATGCTTGAATAATATCACTGTTAATGCAAAATTCCTGACCTTTAATGGAGAGAGTTATTGTGTAAGGTCCCGTATGAGGGCTATTTTATGCTTGAAGGGGGTTGAATAGCTTAATTACCAATTTAAAAATTGTTATGGCATTTTAAAATAATTTATCCCTTTTTAAAAGTTTACCGAGTGGTTATGCAGTTTATATGTGCGGAAAGTTAAAGTGCAAGGAAAGAAAATACCACACGGTGATTTTATCCTGGTTCGCGATGGCACAACCTCTAATAGATTCGCTCACCCCTACTCCAGTCCCCGAGCTCCTCTCCTGGACTCGAGATTTTCCCTTATAATAAACTCGCTCCTTTAATAGGCGGAGAAGCCTTTAGACCCTTACAAGTATTTGTCTTGGTGCGTAACACAAGGGTCACCACCTCAAAATAAATGTAATACCTACACAACTTATCTTAGACAATAACTCCCCGCTATTTTCTTGAAAGTTGTTGTAAAGCCTTTTTGTGGACTTGGTTTCCTTAGCTTTTTCCGGTCTTGGATCTTAGTGATCCGGTCTTGGGTCTTTCCTCTTCGTCACGGTGCGAAGACTACTAACTCCCCGTTAGTACGTCTAGGACTTGGGTCTTAGAAAAAGAATCACCTCACGTCACTTCACCTCACTACAAAACTAATAAGACAATCCATGAAACAAACCAAGTATAGAAAAGATGGTTTGAACTAGTATGTTACTGTACTAGTCCAAAAATAGTATAATATTCAAATAAGAATATTAAAACTAAATAAGAATACTTGACTAAGATAATAAATAGCAGTCCAAGTATTTTTATGATTACTCCTTTATAGATTGAATAGATAGGTGGAGTAATATGAGAAGTCTTTTTATATTAAGCACTTATGGCTTATGACTTCTTTAGTATTCTTCTTCTTTCGATTATATATTTATAGATCGAAAATACTTTAATTATAACCTTGGAGTTGTAATTTACCTTTAAGTATATCAACTTAAGGTTTTAAGGTATACTTGTATATTGACGATTATAAGGTCAAAGTATACTCTTTTAACTTCAAGCACGTTTATAAGATTTATGAGTCTTAACCAAGGTCCAAATAAGTTAAGTGCAAGTAATTGGCTTAAGATTGTGCTTTCGAAGTTTGGACGAATAATTAGAGTATTTTATAGATATCATAGTATAACCCCACGGAACACTGAAAGATGTTAGAAGAGGCTTATACAATATGACTCATAATTTTGTATATACACGATATGTGTTAGCCAAGATCCAATTAAATAGCGTGAAATTAATTGGCTAACTCGTGGATTTGATTCGTCCTTAATTTTAACGGATGATTACAAAGTGTTTATAGATCGAGTTATAATCCCCTGGAACACTAAAGATGTTAGAAGGGATTAAAACTATGCTTTGTAATAATTTATGTGCACGAAATGTGTTAGCCAAGATCCAATTAAATAAAGTGCAAGTAATTGGCTAACTCGTGAACTTAATCCATTTTAATATTTGACAAATTACGAAGTGTTTATAGATCGAGTTATATTAGGCCTCAATGATACTATAGGAGGGGGTTGAATATAGTATCTACAATCAATTCGATTATAAATACAAGTATGTAACAGAAAACAAGATTATTCAAGATATCAAACTCTGTTATAGTAGGTTTAATCTACTCTCTCAGTGATGTATGATATCACTAAGAGCTGCTAGGGTTACAATGAATAATATTCTCGTAAATGATAACACATATAGTGTAAACCCTAATATGTGTTTATATACTACACAGTTACAAGATATCTCATAATTGATATGATATGTTCTGTTTCCTAAAATACATCAATCAGAGATTATCTACTGTAGTCCTTTAGCTATACAACTCTCCAAGCATATCTTCTTTTGTTTAATCCAGATCATCTCCTGTAAATCAGCCGCTTTTCATCTCTGAAGTGTATCCACACTTAAGTTCTGATGTAAGTCCTGATGGCTTAAGTTCTGATAACTTCCTGTCTTCAGTAAGTTATGATTTCCAGTTAAGTTCTGAAACTAAACAAATCAGATTAGACATGACATCACAAATATATCTAACAATCTCCCCCAACTTGTAAATTATAAAAATATACAAGTTTATAGATTTGATGATGTCAAAAACATTTAAGTACAAATGCAATGAGAGTTTATATGTACAACTAAATACAACTTACAATCCATGCAGCTTTTACCAAATTCACTGAATCAACCTGAATCCATAATGATTCCTTACAAAGTCTGATACCAGCTTAGTCTCTGCATTTCTTTTAACTTCAAGTAACTAAGCTTTGACTTGCTGCAGTTCTTCATCTTCAGTATCACCAATCTGATATATGGCAGCTCTGAGTGCAGAAATTGGATTTCTTTCAAGTCCATCTCCCAGTCTGATTACCCTTGGATGTGTAGAATCTTCATTATAGCATAAGCATCTTCCTTTCAGAATTACTTCTACCTTAGCAGAATTCTTCCTCCTAGGAATTTCTCTTTCATCATCCTCAATCATCATTGGAGTATACTCTGTCAGTCTTGCACCAGAAATTCTGAGTAAATCTCTTATTGCTTTCAGAATATATTCCGACCATTTCCCGGTAATATCAGAATTTACCTCCAGTAGATAATGAATATATTTGAGCTCTTTGACAGATTTCTTCAGCACATCAGAGTCAGGTAATCTATAAGTTCTGCCATCAATCAGAAATAAGATCAATTTCCCTTTTTCTTCATAACCATCATGAGTATCCATCACTACTTGAGCCAGAAAGCAATTTGTCAAGGTGCTTTGGTGTGATCTCTTCATATGGCTTGTTAGTCAATGTGAATGGATCTCTAATATCAACTTCTATCCCAGTCTGGAATTTCTCCCTGTCAGAACCTAATCCAGAAGCGTCTCTAGCTTGCTTGGCTTTTACCCCAAATGCTGCAAGTTGATTCAACATCTGATTTATCTTAGGCTGAACTGGAATAGACTTGTTCCATAGCAGCTTCTTCTTGTCTTCTAATGTTAAGCTGTCTATGTCAACTTGAGCAGTTTCAGAGGTTGATGTCTTGATGAGTTGGTCAGGATTTGTAGTTTAATCTGTAGCTTGCTGTTCTGAAATATCTTCAGGATTTATAAAGTTCTGAACTTCTTCACTCTGAACAACTTGAGCTATGTTAGAGGTTGTCTTAGATTCTTCTGTCATACTCTTTCTCTTCATAATTTCAACTGTTTCATCTTCAGAAGCAGCATCATTGTAACACCCCCAGATCCGGGGTCGGGGATCCGGGTCGTCACGAGTTCCATTTCCCTTAACAACATCCAATCTTAATAAATAATCAACTACTCTGTACTTTGACCCCACAATAAACACACACACCACAAGTTATAGTCTCAGAGATGAATATCCAAAAATAATCACAAGTCGTTTTATTCCACAATTATATGCCAATACACCTTAAACAGGTTTCAGAGTAAATTTACATTTCTTTGCCATTATTACAATTCATAAATATACATAATCTGATACATCAAAAGTTGAAAGCCTAGCCTATTGGTAGTTCCTACCTCAGCTATGGCGGCATCAGTGCTTCTAGAAAACTGCGGAACGTCTCCTAACCTCTTGCGAATCGGAAGCTTGGTCTGGTTCATCTTGTCTATCTGATATTGTGTGATGAAAGAAGAAAGCAAGGGTGAGCAGCAAGCCCACCAAAATAATATGTATAATGATTAACAATATATGAGCCTTCTCATAGTACTCATGAAAGTCTTGGTCAAAAGAAATGAACCAAGTTGATATCTTAATGCGATGAAGTCGCAAAATATTCAGTATATATATATATATATACATATATACTTTTCAAAATATTGGAAGTCCTCTTCCATGCATAATATACACAACGTTCCAGTTTATAACTATATAAAAATATCGTTGCAAGGTGATCTAATATATCTAACCTTGTCTCAACGTTTTTCTGAAAATCTTTGTCATACATAAGACAATTATTAATTAGATATAAGTTTAAAAGATGAGGTTACCAAATACCCCAATATACTTATATCTTTCCCAATACTACTTGAACTACCACCGTTCAAGTTATAATCAGTTTCAAAAGTTCATCACATAGATGAGACTACAAGACAAGATTTGAATAGATTAAATCTTTAAAATATTATTAAAGGAAATGAAGTTATGACATACTTCATTAAGTTCTGATATATATATATTCATATATATCTCCCATACATTTCCTGAAACCTCTGTCATGTAAAGTATGAACAGAATTGCAATATCCAATAAATTTGGAAAGGAAAAGAATTTTGGCATAAACCAGATATCTTGCTGATCAGGCAAAGATACCAATAAGTAACCTTTTCTACTAGTAGATGGATGAATCCCCCACCGGTCATCACCCTGGCCTCATAAGGACCTTGTGTTGGACCGCCACCCGGCCTCTTACGCGTTGATGGACTGCCACCCAGCCACTTACACAATAATAGACCGTACCCCGGCCTGTCGCTTATGCCGACTCAATTAGATGGGCTTACTTCCCGAACACTTGGAAAGTAATCAATTCATTTACCAAAACTGCAACCTCGTTGCGAATATAAAATACACCACAGAGCCGGATTCCCCAGGTTTTGAGCGAGTATTTAAATACCCTTAAAAAAGAAGATCTTAAATATAAAAATGAGTTTTGGGATCCGCTCTAACTTTAAAAATCATTTTGAAGACTCGAAAATACTTTATAGAGTGTTTGGAGTAAAGCTGATTTAATGAAGTAAATCAGTCCCCAGAATATTTAGAAAATGACTGAATATTATTATTTAAATAATATTCCCATAAAAAATAATCTTTATAAAAATAATTGAAGTAGAAGTATTAAAACTTATACTTGAAACGAGTATTAAATAACCAAAGATATACTTATATGAAAGTATTATCTTTATTTGAATAATCGAAAATAAGTTTGATTATTGACACCTTATTCTTTAATAAAATAAAGAATATACCTCAGCAAATAATCGGAGTCATAGATCCTCAAATGAATATTCAAATAATATTCATTAAATAATATAAACTGAGTCATAAGCCCTCGAATGAATATTCAAATAATATTCAATAAATAATATAAAAGAGTCATAAGCCCTCGAATGAATATTCAAATAATATTCAAATAAATAAATAAAAGGAGTCATAAGCCCTCGAATGAATATTCAAATAATATTCAAATAAATAAATAAAGGAGTCATACGCCTTCGAATAATATTCAATATAATATTCAATAATAAAATAAAGTTAAAGTTATCGAATAAACCTTATTCGATTAATAGTTTGGAAAACTATAACCATATATATATATAAATATATATATATATATATCCATATCCATATATATAAAATCTACTCGGGATCCTCGACTCCCGGTTTTAGAAAATATTTTCACCTTTGGGTCCCTATACTAAGGGTATATGCAAGTTACCGCTATTCTCTAGCATAGGTATTATCAACTGAACCAACAGATATATATGAGAAGAATACGAAACAGACATGCATATATATACCATATCAGCATGCTTCAATATATCGCAAAATTTTCTAATTAACCAACATGCATCTACCACAAGATAATGCATATCCATATATACATCACAACAACAGTATAACGGGTAGAAAACTTGCCTGAGCGACTGGGGTTACGAATGGCTCGGGACGAGTCTGGTAACCTATAAACAACAAGTAAGTTGGAATTAAACCAAAGTCACTTGTAAATCTATACTTTAATTAACTTAGACTCTAACGCTTGTTTTGCGCTCACTGATTCGCTTAAGTCACTCGGGTACCCTCGGCTCCACCATTTTTAATAATTTAACCTTTACGAGTTTTAAAGCGATTCCTTCGCGAGTATCTTACCAACTGCCTAACACACTTACCATAAATGTTTCATACATTAATTAACCCTTATTGGTCTTTAACCTATGTTTCAAAGTAAGGCGAGGGGAAAAGTTTCGTTCGCGAAACGCCGTTACTTGAAACGGTCGTTTCTCCTAAACCGTGCATCGGAATCGAACGAACTACATATCAAAACGAAGCTCGTAATATGAACTATCTAAACATGGCAATGGTCAAAATCTAGCAGGGGGTTCTCGGGTCCTAATGTTATGCACAAAAATAGTCTACAGAAAATCGGACGTTACGACGGCTATGTTTACGCGTTTTCCCAATTTTAAACCATTCAATACCAACCACAAATCAACCCCAAATCAATCATACAACCAATATCCCTCCAAACCACATCATAACAGCCCCAACAAATCCACATTAACCATTTATACTTATTCCTCACATGAACTAAAAGCTTTACTTAGGTTCTTTAACTAATTACCAAGATTTACAACTCCAACAATGCAACAAAACCAACTAATCTCTACAAACTCAACCAAACTTCAACCAATCAAGCATCATGCTTCACATATGCCATATCAAACACATTCAATCCTAATTACTCAAAACTAAAGCTAGGGTTTGTAGTTTATACCTTCCTTGGAGAGTGGAGAATCAAGAGAATGGCTTGGAATCACCTTTAAAGCCCTTATCCAAGCTTAATCTAAACAAAACTTCAAGAACACAAATTTTAGTTCTTGAAAACACTATTCACCATCTTCTTTCATGATTTATAGAAAAAGATTGGCTTGGAATTAGAAGCTTAAACTTATAGGAAGTATGTAACTATCCATGGGGAAGCTTAGATAATTACCTTGCTAAATAGTAAGTGGAGGAGCTTGGACTTTCATTTTTTAAGAAAAGCACCCGAGAGCATGAAGAAGAAGAAGAGAGATTTTTGTGTTTTGGCTTGATTTGCTTTTGGTTGGTTGATTTTTGTTGTTTGCTTTAGTGAATTACCTAGTTGCCCTTGGTTTTGTGTGGTTAAAAAGTCACCACACCTCCTTCCTTCCCATGTCATGCTTGTGTCACCTTGCACATGTCATAATGCTCCCACTTGTCCACACCTTGTGGTTTGATGATGTCACAATCCCTGGCTTCTTGTACAAGCTTGTCTCTTGGTCACTTATTTATTTTACGGTTCGCTTATCTTTCGTTCTCGTTTATCGTTTGAGGGATCATACCCGGGATCTTATTACTTAGGTTCCCTTAACCTTTCTCAATATATTGTATTCCTTCTATGATCCTCTCTTATATTCCTTTAATTTAAATCCTTTTTATCCTGTTACCTTATACTCAATTCTCTCCGTATCTTGTGGATTTCCGGGAAAAATCAAAGTGTTCGGAATTGGATTCTGACGATCTTTACATACACTTATATACCACATAGAGTACTAATAATATCCCATAAGATCAATAACAGAACCCCTACATAGCGTGGCATGAAAAGTTTTCTCGTTCAGCAAAAACACTATTCATAAGGGTTTCAAAATTTCTCCAAAATTGGGGTTATTACAGTCTCCCCTCCTTAAAAGGATTCCGTCCCGGAATCAGATAGAAAACAAATGGGGATACTTGCTTAGCATTACACTTTCTAACTCTCGAGTCAATTTTCCCACATTGTGGTTCTACCACCAAACTCTGCCTAGTTTGATAATCCTTCTCCTAAGCACTTGTTCCTTTTCACTCTATAACCCTTCCTGGTTGCTCCATATAGGTTACGTCGGGTTGCATATCTATGCGCTCATATGCCTCTATTTATCTGGCATCTGAATTACACTTCCTTAACATTGATACGTGAAACACGTTACGACCTGCTACATGTTCGGGGTTAGGGCTAGCTCATATGCTAACTTCCCAAACGTCTTAATATATCCAAGGGTCCAACAAATTGTAGACTTAGCTTTCCTTTCTTTCCGAACCTCATCAATCCTTTCCAAGGGATACTTATATCATTACTAGGTCCCCTATTTCATACTCTTTATCCTTTCGTGTCAAATCAACATACTTCTTATGTCCATCTTGGGTTACTACCAGCCGTCCTCTGATTAGATCTATTATATCCTTGATCCTTTGGACTACTGCGGGTCCGAGCATCTTGCGCTCTACAACTTCATCCTAACATAAGGGAGATCGACATTGTCTTCCCTCAAGGATCTCATAAGGCGATATCTCAATACTGACATATGATCTATTGTCGTAAGAAACTCAATCCGCGTTATGTGATCATTCCAATTTCTTTCAAGTCTATTGCACAGACTCTCATTATAGCTTCTAGCATTATAGCTTTTGCTTCTTAATACCCATTCTTTTCCAGTTCGTAATCGCTATTACCTTCCGTTCCTAATATTATACTGGTTATACTTTTGCTCGCTAGCGTTCTATAACCTTTTAATAACCACGTCAACCTTAGTATTACGAATGTGTTTCCATTCCGAATGCTACCACAACTTTATTACTCCCTTTTTTTTTTCTTTTTTTTTCAGCTGTTTCTATTTCCCAAAGTTGATCAATCATATAGAAGTAAAGGAATTTATTGAGAGATCACTATGATCATGAACACTTGTTATATCACATAGTTAGTACAGAAGGTGGCCAGCCTTTAGTACTTGACAAGCAATTAAACAATAGATGGTATCCTACTAGGCTTCTATCACACAGATAGATAGTCATTCGGCAATACCTCCCCTTTCTGGAAGGGTTGTTCTTCTCAGCTTACATGAAATGAAAAGAAGAGAAAAGAACGAATTGAAGAGAATTGTATATATGAAAAATATACTGCCACAAAATATCTGGCTTGGAACTTACCTCTGAACTATAGAGGTTTGTCATAGGAGAACAAAACATAAACGTATTTATATCAGCATCAAGTATTATAGCATCGTATTTCCCATGCCTAAATATTTTCGCCATTCCGTCCATCATTCTATGGACCCATGCTCTTCCTCGAGCTTATACATAATCACCTTTGAAACTCCTTCGACATCGAAAATCGAATCTGGGACCTCCTTCTATATATCACCGTTACTCGGATTCTATGCTTGCACTGCAACCTTCCTCGTATAGTAATACGACTCTCTATTGATAAGAAAGAATAAATATTCAATAGGTAGATACTCTACTTAATTAGTCTATCAATGATAACTTATACACTACCACGACCCGATTAGTGGTACTCAATCTCAACACCCATTCCAATACAACTCTCACGGTTGTAATCAGCTCATTACTCGCAGAATCATTGTTGCCTTACTATGGTCCACCACTGACCTACTGTAGTCATTCATTTTCCATGAAGTCTTAATAGCTAACCATACGGAGTCCATACATCTCGTATCTAACTCTCCTAAGGAGTTAACATAACCACCAATCAA